>NC_041385.1:3639721-3685722 GCF_002162155.2 Triticum dicoccoides | reverse complement strand
AGAAGGATGTACACCCGAAATAGTTACAACATGAAGGAACAAGATATCCACAAGGAAGTCATAAATATACCAATAAGATATTTGCTTGAAAGCATAGCACTTGGCTAGATATGGTCTTATTGTATATAAATGAATTCCAATCACACATCCCTCAAAGACATCACAACTAGCAACAAGAGATCATCGTTGGGATGCTTTGAGAAAGGAAACAAGTATCACAAGATATGAAATGAATATCATGCCAAGATGCAACCTACACAAGGTTGAAAGCAAGAGAGGAAAGCATGAATAGATACTTGTTACCGAGATATCATTGGAAGGATGTAGTAGATACCAATTGAAGGTGGATAGTAGTTCATTGATCATCCTAGCTTGACTCCAATATGCACATGGTGACAACACCTTCCTTGTGAGTGAGCCGAGCATCCATTGTATCTCCAAATGTTCCTAGAAGAACAACACAAACTAAACGGTACCCAAACTCATTGGGACCACATAATTAGAAACACCAATACATAGGACAAACTACACATAAATATGTGCATATAGATATGAAAATAAATATCAGACATCTCATCCAATTTGAGACTTGGTGGAGTTTCCCCTATATATTGGGTCAAAGAAAGAAAGCATGCCAAATAAAATACATGAAGTAAACATGCATGCTCAAAACTTTCAAGAACCGAAACGAAAAGAAATGCCAAGCGAAAAGGATACCAAATGGAGAAATAATCACTTGGAAGATATCATTAAAGATACATCAAGGAATGAGATATCCATCGATACACACTAAAATAAAGATGTCAAACTCCCAATGAGAGGATGGTTCCAAACAAACCAAGATCTCAACAAAGTTTCATGATGGCACAAGGTACCAAAAGAAAACGGCTTTCCTTCCACCAACACACACTTGATAAGGATCACAAGAAGAGTGTTCTAAAGAAAATAGGATAGCTCCCCCATGATTTGTGCACTATAGAGAATTTGCTTTGAATACCAAATGCACAAGGTGGGATCACCACTATCACTATATCTAGAAAACACTAGAAAAGAACAAGAAATTAATAAGATCCACAAGTGGTATGGAAGACAACGGGAGTTGACACAAACCTTGGCTAGAGAAAAGGCAAATAAAAACAAAAGCCAATGTAAAGATGATCAATTAAATTCTACCACACATAAATGACTACCAATTGTCAAAAGACAAGAAGTAGATGGAAAGAATTCCCGGTGGTAGATAGCAAGGATATCCAACATCATCTTCACACCACACACAAGCAAATTGCAACTTGTAGAGCTAACATGCCACCTAGGAACAAGATAATCTACAATATCAACACTAGGTGACAACATCTCAAATGTACACATTTTCTAGGCTAGTAATATACATAGCATATTACTCCCCCATAATGTGATACCAATGAAGAAAACTTAACAAGAGGCAATAAGAGGATCCAACACGAGATAATCAATGGAATTTTTAGAATTTGAATTTCTCATGAGAGATATACCACCTAGCGACTAGATAATCTTGAAATATCAATACTAGATGGTATTACTCATGTGCACACATTTATAGGATTGTGAGGTGCACAAAGCACACCACTCCCCCATAATGGATATTCCATTAATCTCTCACAAGAGCCAACTGAGAAATAAAAAAGATGCACTAAGGCTCAACGAACGACACACAAGTACATGATGTGCAAACCAACATACACAAAGGCAATTTGGAGACACATCATATACAAACACATGCAAGGAACAAAACCAAAACATGCAAAGGGGCAAGTAACTTTCAATGTAAACAATTTAAGTACAAGTTACCGCACAGAGGCACATTGGATATAAGTTATAAACTTGACGATTCGATAGACTTGGCTTGAGACAATAAGAGTGATGAAGTCCCCTTAATTCTTCATAATGTAGCCAAGTCTCCAATGCCCTCCAACAACACCTATTGATCAAGTTTGAGCTAGTTGGTCCCCAACCAAGTTGGGTCCTAAGAGGTTAGTCACAATAGGCTTGGCTACCCAAATGGTTCGTTGCTTCAAACCACTTTGAGTACCAACAAACTTGGCAAACACATTGCCAACCTTATCCTTCCCAAGAGAATAGACATCATCAATAACAATTGGGTTGGATAAGTTACCACTAGTGCATGAAGAAGAAAGGTGACCTTTCTCACGACATAGATAGCAACGTCTACTCTTCACTTTCTTCTCACTTGATTTCTCTACTTGAGAAGAATTAGCTTGAGTCTTCTTGGGAAGAGGCCTTTCTTCAACTTGAGGTTGAGCATGAGAATGCACTTGTAGCCGCTTCCCTTGTTACTTGACACTAATGGCCTTCTTCTTCAATGGGCAAGATCTAACATGATGCCCTTCAATTTTGCACTTGAAACAAATAATCTTTGCCGAATTCTTGACTTGTTTTTGGCCCTTCTTCTTGTTGATATTGGACTTCTTCTTCTTGTTGGAGTTGAATCCAAGTCCACCTTTGTCATTGGGGGATTTTTGCACACTCAAGATATTGTTGAGTGTGAATTTTCCTTGATGACTCTTTTCCAAGTCTTTCTTCAAAGAAGTGACTTGGGCCTTGAGCTCTTTGATTTCCTTTACATGGTTAGTCTCAACACAAGTACTAGAGGAAGTATAAGCTTCATCGTTAGAGCAACAAGGCAAGGAAAGCAATTCATCACAAGATGTACCAACATTGTGAATAGATGAATTACAAGGACTAGCACATGGCAATATACTATTTTGATTAGAAGTAGTGCTAGTACCCACATGAGGCTCACTAGATGTTACCTTAGCAATCATGGCCTCATGAGCTATCTTTAGCACACTATGGGATACTAGAAGATCATCATGAGAGCTTCAGAGCTTTTCATGACTTTCTTCCAATTTCCCATAATTGCTAGATAGCACCTCAAGTTGAGCCCGTAGCTCAACATTCTCCTTCAAAATGGATGCTTCACAAGTAATAGAGTTAGTAGCACAAGCATCATCATTTACAACAATAGGAGAGGACAACTTGGCAAGCTCTTTTAAATAAGAAGCTTCAAGTTGGGCATGAGACTCGGTGAGTTTGATGAGCTCACCCTTGATGACCCTTGAGCCATTTTCGAGGTGCTCAAAATCCTCAAGGAGTCTAGCATGAGAAACCTCAAGCTTAGCATTTTTAGTTTTGAAATCATTGGCCACCTCAAGAGCTCTATCATGAGATTACCTCACTCTAGGTAATTCTAGAGCAAAAGTCTCCTCAAGAGATTCGGAGGTGGTTTGTTCATGTTCAAGAGCTTGAGATAGCTCCGCGATCTCATTTGCGTAATCACGCCCATGAGATTCCATTTTCTCAATGGTGGCCTCATGCTCCTCTAGATGAGATTCCAACTCCTCAATGTATTTCTTGCCATCAATGGCAATGGACATTATTTCCATGAAGTTGGAACGAGCAATTTTATTTTTATGAAGAGCTTTAAAAATCATTTCCCCCTTACTTTTTAAGGAGGCAACATTATCATTCTCTTCATCATTATCCTCATCATCATTAGTATCAACATCATCATCAAGAGACATATTGGGGTACAAAGTAGGAGATACCTTTGACGCCTTAGCCATAAGGCAAAAAGCAATAGATGATGATGTAGGATCCCTTGAGGCACCATTGAACACCACATCTTGTTCCATGGAGTGTTCGGTTTCCTCTACATTGTTAGCACAACAATTCGAGGAAATAGATGCATTTTTATCATGGCAACAAGACATAGCAAGCATATCATCATGAGATTTAGTCAAGCAATTTCTACATGATATGCAAGGACTATCAACACAAGCATGTGAAACATTTGGAGTGCTAGAAGTGTTAAAGTCCAAAGATGAATCATTGCAATAAGAAAGTGAAGAAGGATTATCAACAATAAGCCCACTATCATCATTGCAATGGACACCACTACTCACCATGTCATTACCATGTGGCAAACCACTTGTAGGTGAAGTAGAAGAAGTTGAGAAGACAACACGGCCGAAGGTGGAGGGAGAACAATCATCCTTACAAAACTTGGACACACCATATTTATCTTGAAGCTTTGTCCACAACTCATGAGCATCCCGGAACGGCATGAGTTGAAATATAACTACATTGCTCAAAGCATCTAAAAGCACATTAGAAGCTTGAGCATTGAGATAAGAGTTTTTCTCATCCTCTAAAGATAATCTTTGGGGATCCTTTGGAGGAGAAAAACCCATATCTACAATTCGCTCTAAATTTGGGTCTATGACCCTAAAGAGATTAAGCATGCGAATTACCCAAACATCAAAATTTGTGCCATCGAAACTAAGAGTGTTAGAGAATCCTAATCCTCTAGTCGACATCTTTACTCTCTAGGCGGTTAAGCCCAACAAAGAGAGACGAGGCTCTGATACCAATTGAAAGATCGTGGATGTCACCTAGAGGGAGGGTGAATAGGCGCTTTAAAATAATTACGGTTGAGGCTTGAACAAATGCGGAATAAACCTAGCGGTTAATTTGTCAAGCACAAAACCTACAACAACTAGGCTCACCTATGTGCACCAACAACTTATGCTAAGCAAGAAAAACTACTTAGGTGATAGCAAGATATATGACAAGAAACAATATGGCTATCACAAAGTAAAGTGCATAAGTAAAGAGCTCGGGTAAGAGATAACCGAGGCACGCGGAGACGATGTGTATCCCGAAGTTCATGAAGGAAATATGCCCTAGAGGCAATAATAAAGTTATTATTTATTTCCTCATATCATGATAAATGTTTATTATTCATGCTAGAATTGTATTAACCGGAAACATGATACATGTGTGAATACATAAACAAACATATAGTCACTAGTATGCCTCTACTTGACTAGCTCATTAATCAAAGATGGTTATGTTTCCTAACCATTGACATGTGTTTTCATTTGATTAATGGGATCACATCATTAGGAGAATGAGGTGATTGACATGACCCATCCCGTTAGCTTAGCACTTGATCGTTTAGTATTCTGCTATTGCTTCCTTCATGACTTATACATGTTCCTGTAACTATGAGAATTGTGTAACTCCCGTTTACCGGAGGAACACTTTGGGTACTACCAAACGTCACAACGTAACTGGGTGATTATAAAGGAGTACTACAGGTGTCTCCGAAGGTACATGTTGAGTTAGCATAATTCGAGATTAGGTTTTGTCACTCCGATTGTCGGAGAGGTATCTCTGGGCCCTCTCGGCAATGCTCATCACCTAAGCCTTGCAAGCATGTAACTAATGAGTTAGTTATAAGATGAAGTATTACAGAACGAGTAAAGAGACTTGTCGATAACAAGATTGAACTAGGTATTGGATACCGACGATCGAATCTCGGACAAGTAACATACCGATGACAAAGGGAACAACGTATGTTGTTATGCGGTTTGACCGATAAAGATCTTCGTAGAATATGTAGGAACCAATATGGGCATCCAGGTCCCGCTATTGGTTATTGACCAGAGATGTGTCTCAGTCATGTCTACATCGTTCTCGAACCGTAGGGTCCGCACGCTTAAGGTTTCGATGACAGTTATATTATGAGTTTATGTATTTTGATGTACCAAAGGTTGTTCGGAGTCCCGGATATGATTACGGACATGACGAGGAGTCTCGAAATGGTCGAGACATAAAGATTGATATATTGGACGGATATATTTGGACACCGGAAAGGTTCCGGAGAAGTTTGGAGCCCCGGAAGGTTACCGGAACCCCCCGGGAGGTATATGGGCCTTATTGGGCCCATGTAGGAGGAAGAGAGAAGGAGCAAGGGAAGGGGGCGCGCCCCCCCAAGCCCAATCCAAATTGGGGAGGGGGGCCGGCCCCCCCTTTCCTTTCTCCTTCCCCCTCTTCCTATTACTACTACTAGTACTACTTCCTAATACTAGTACTCTTTCCTTCCCCCTCCAAATAAGATAAGGAAAAGAGAGGGAAACCTACTTGGAGTAGGTTTCCCCCTCCTCATGGCGCGCCCCCCTAGGGCCGGCCACCTCCTCCCTCCCTCCTTTATATACGGGGGTAAGGGGGCACCCTAGGATACACAAGTTGATCATTGATCGTTCCTTAGCCGTGTGCGGTGCCCCCCTCCATGATATTACACCTCGGTCATATTGTAGCGGTGCTTAGGCGAAGCCCTGCAACAGGAGAACATCAAGATCGTCACCACGCCGTCATGCTGACGGAACTCCCCCTCGGCGCCTCTGCTGGATCGGAGATCGAGGGTGCGTCATCGAGTTGTACGCGTGTCAAGAACTCGGAGGTGCCGGAGTAACGGTACTTGGATCAGTTGAACCGGAGGACGTACGACTACTTCATCTATGTTGCATCAACGCTTCCGCTTCGGTCTACGAGGGTACGTAGACAACACTCTCCCCTCGTTGCTATATCATCACCATGATCTTGCGTGTGCGTAGGAAAATTTTGAAATTACTACGTTCCCAACCGTTCACACCCTTGCGGATGCTAATCTCCGTTTGGAGCGGTGTGGAGGCACAATGCTCCCCAAGAAGCCACTAGGGCCACTGTAATCTCCTCACGTCCTCGCACAATGCAAGATGCCGTGATTCCACTAAGGGACCCTTGAGGGCGGTCACCGAACCCGTACAAATGGCAACCCTTGGGGGCAGTCACCGAACCCGTACACTTTGGCAACCCTTGGGGGCGGTCACCGGTACCCGTCAAATTGCTCGGGGTGATCTCCACAACCTAATTGGAGACCCCGACGCTTGCCCGGAGCTTTACACCACAATGATTGAGCTCCGAACACCACCAACCGTCTAGGGCGCCCAAGCACCCAAGAGGAACAAGCTCAAGGGCACCAAGCACCCAAGAGTAATAAGCTTCTCAAACTTCACTTCCACATATCACCGTGGAGAACTCAAACCGATGCACCAAATGCAATTGCAAGGGCACATGGAGTGCCCAAGTCCTTCTCTCCCAAATCCCACCAAAGCAACTAATGCTAGGGAGGAAAATGAGAGGAAGAACGAAAGAAGAACACGAAGAACTCCAAGATCTAGATCCAAGGGGTTCCCCTCACTTAGAGGAGAAAGTGATTGGTGGAAACGTGGATCTAGATCTCCTCTCTCTTTTCCCTTAAAAACTAGCAAGAATCCATGGAGGGATTGAGAGTTAGCAAGCTCAAAGAAGGTCAACAATGAGGGAAGAACACGAGCTCAAAGGATAAGGTTCAATGGGGAAGAAGACCCCCTTTTATAGGACCTCCCGATCCAAACGTTATGTGCTCAGGTCGTGCACAAGCGGTACTACCGCTTGGAGGAGCGGTACTACCGCTTAGCACGCTCAAAACAGCCCAATCGAGAGAGAAAACACGAGTTTTTGGTCCGGGGCGGTACTACCGCTTAGGAGCCACGGTAGTACTGCTCTGGAGCGGTACTACCGCTCAGGAGCCGCGGTAGTACCGCTCTAGAGCGGTAGTAAAAAATTACATCCGCTCTAGTCGCGGTAGTACCGCTGCAGCCTTCACCAAAACAGCCACAACTTTTGCAAACGGACTCCGAATTCAACGAAACCAAGTTTGTTGGAAAGCTAACGACAAGGGCTAACACAATCTTGATAGAAATATCAATAATAAGCAAATGAGAAAAGGCCCAAAAGAAAATGGTGAGAACCCTTCCTCCGAGAAGACCGGTAAAACCTCCAACACCGAAAACATCATAGAAGACGCATGCAAACTCCGTTTTCGATGAACTCAAGCTTGTCATCAAGATGACCATAAGCTCTAAGACTCACAAAGAGAATCAAACAAGAACCAAGAAACATGATGCAAGGATGCAATGGTTTGAGCTCTCTACGAATGATACGATCAAGCAACTCATCGAGAGCCCCCCTTGATAGTACGGCAATCGATCCTATAACCCGGTCTCCCACAACTACCATGAGACCGGTAAAATAGAAAACCTATCAAGGGCAAACCTTTGCCTTGCACATGGTCCACTTGAGCTAGATGATGACGATCTTCACTCCCTCAAGTTGGACCACCTTTCTTGATTGTGTTGGCTCGATGAAGACTAGATGATTGCTCCTCCATAGTCCACTATGGGTGAGCCACTCTTCGGCTCATCTTCACAAGTTCATTGACACCACAATGGATGGAAAGATTCAAGCACTTGATCTCTTCGTGATGCTCCACTTGAACTTGCACACGGCAATCTTGATGACGATCACCACTTGATTTCATCCTTTCCATGGGTTGTATGATATCTTCCTCTTGATGCAAGCCCATGGATACGTACCTAACCCCATATAGAACTCTCACATAGACCATGGGTTAGTACACAAAGTGCAATGGACAATGCTTACCATACCATGGGATCACTTGATCCCTCTCGGTACATCTTCTACACTTTGTGAGTTAATCAACTTGATTCACTATTGACTTAGTCTTGATCAACCTTGAATCTTTGCAACTCTCTTCATTTGGATGATGTATTGAAGGTAAACATGAATGATCACACAACCTTCTTTTTCAAGACATGCTTGCAATAAGCTCAACACCCGCATGACCAATCTTTGGATAATTCCTTGATAGCCCCTTGGTCAACTCATAAACTCCTTGAAACCAGCACATGGACTTCAAGAAAAGCCTATGGACAAATCCTTCAAATATAACTCAAGACAACCATTAGTCCACAGAGATAGTCATCAATTACCAAAACCAAACATGGGGGCACCGCATGTTCTTTCAGAGGGTATCGATGTGGATGATGCTCTCAATTATCCACTCATAATAATAGGAGAGAGAATAATGCGAAAACGGTGTCGTTTTTTACATTTTCATGATATTTTTTTGAAATGTCACGAACATATTTCAAAATGTTTGAATGAACGGCGTATGCATAGAAAGAGCAGTAAGGGTGGTCTCAACTTGTGGCCCATAAGCCGAGCACGAAGCATGGTGCTCCTGTCGAACACTGAAGTACACCGTGGCCACTTAGGTTGCGCTTGGATGCAGTGTATCGTAATACGGAGGCGTCAAATTTACACATGTATTATACCGGCCACGAATGATTTCGGGCCGAAAACGAAACCGGCGGGCGGAGGCGTGTATTTTTAGGTTGTATTCGATAGAAACACGACAATCCAAACATGCACGTTCGCACGTGTCTCCACCAGCCCGACCATAGGGAGGAGCAGCGACCATGTGCACGCTCCTCCCTAGGATCCGCAACAGGAGGTTGCGCTTTGCGTCGCAATCGTGTGCAAGCCATGGGACGCGTACGTCTATCCAGCTGCTGACGCGGGCAAGGCAACGAGCGGCAACGGCTGCCAGGACTGTCGTCGACGAGCATCCCACCAGTCATCGCCGATGCTAGGCAATAGAAATGGAGCATTACGGAACGGGTAGGGTTCAACAAGAAATGAAACGTTGGCTTTAGTGTTAGGAAAGTTTGGTTCGCTACACAGACGGAAACAAATTGGAAAGTTTTGATTTGTGTTGGACGTATATGAGGAAAGTTTTGATTTTCCCATGACTTTTGGGAGAAAAAGTAGTGAGGCGGGGAGGGACTTCAGTGATCGGCAGATTTGTGTACGTGCACTACTAGGGAAAACCTTATACACAGAATGTTACCAGTAGCGCCTGTTATAATGAGGCGCTACTGCTACTTAGCAGTAGCGCGTCTGGCAGAACTGCGCTACTGTTAGCCGCTTAGTAGTAGCGCGGCAGGAACAGAAAGCGCTACTACTATAATTGCCACACCGTTCCCGACGTCCTAGGTATAGTAGTAGCGCCCTTCTACGAACAGCGCTACTACTACGGATTTTAGCAGCATCGCGTTTTTCCTCTCCACGCTATAGTTAAAGCTATTTTCACCTAACCCCCCGCGCGGCCTGATTCCCTCTCCTCTGCTTCCTCCCCCAATTCTCCTCTATTATTCCCCGTCGCCTCCGCCTCGCCGCCATCTCCCCCGACCCCGCCTCGCCGCCGTCTCCCCCGACCCCGCCTCGCCGCCGTCTCCCTCGACCCGCCTCGCCGCCGTCTCTCCCGACCCCGCCTCGCCGCCGTCTCCCCCGACCCCGCCTCGCCGCGCCTCGGTGCCGCCGTCTCCCCCGACCCCATCTCTTTCCCCGCTCTCTGTAAGCACTCTCCCCTTCCGATCCCTCTTCTCTGCTTAGTATGAACCCTAGCTATTTAGTGCTAGTTAGTATGAACCCTAGGCTATTTTTAGTGCTAGTTAGTTAATTACTTAGATGGTAATTAGAGCAGTAGTTCCTAGGTACTAATTAGTTAGTAAAAACTAGGTACTAATTAGGTACTAGAATATTTTTATTTATAGTAAGTTTATTTTTAGTAAGAACTAGTTGAATTAATAGAACTAGTTAGTAAGAATTTGTTTCTATTTTTTAGTTAAAGCAATTTTTCCCGCCTCGACGTGGACGATGCCTATCCCGCATCCTCGTCGTCGAGTCGGCGGAGGACGACACCTGCTTGACCAGATCGGCCATGTCCGGGACTGGACTCCGCCGGGGTGGTACTGGGAGGCGCTACCTACCGGGGGGCGCAGGTTGGTAAGGAGCCAGCCTGTCGTTGACCCGAACCTTCTTTGGTGGCGGTCGCGTGGGCCAGTGACGATCCAGAGGCTTGAGGACTCCGCGGAGGTGGTGCATCACCGTGTCAGTGAGGAGGACGCGCACGTCCATCGCTACTTGTTTGCGTTGGAGCACATGCCGTTCTCCAATACCTGGCAGGTTCTCCAGGGATCTCACTAGAGCTATGATCCCGTGATGGTTCCTTCTCTGTGGGTGTCCACCGCCCGCGCCGATACCCGTCGTGTGCTAGAGTTTTAGTTGTATTAGTGATGTTATATGTATCACACTATTCGTGATGTATTAGTGATAATATTCGATGATGTAGGGACGCATGAGATGATTTACTTTTGCTTATTGAATGCATGCTAATTTGAGTCCTATAAGATATTTTGAAATGTATATCTTGTGTTGCTCAATATGCAAGTGGCCGGTCATGTTTGCAGGTTACACCTCCGGGTGGCCTATGTTTTGCCGGAGTGTTGATTCATTTCCGTTCCGGCAAATTTCAGGCGCTCGATATGTCCTATTTTAGCAAAGGTCATGCCGGATTTTTCCGTGAATTTTGGCATGACTTGTGCCAGAATATGTAGGAAATATCGAGTGCCCCGGATTTGTGTGTTGAGTATCTTGGTAGTTGTCTTCGATCGATTTTCAATTAATGTTTCAACTATGAACATAGGAAATGTCTGACGACGACAAGGATTTCGGTATTTGCAAATACTGCGAAGACGAGCGCGGCCTGTGCGACGGAATCTTCCTAGATGATGATAGGCGCTTCAGCATCAAGCTTGACGAGAACTTCGAAGTGGATACAGTAAGTCACAACGACAAGTCTTTTTTCGTAATTAAGCATGACATCTGCTTCATTTGCTTCAACTTATATTTTTTTACTATTCTACTAGCGTATCCCCTGCCATGCAAGAGTTTTTGTATTGGAAAAGATAGGTTTCAGTCATAGTATGGAGGAAAAGAAAGTTTACTTGAAGATCAAGCATGGTTATATTTTCCATGCAAAATTATATAATTCAGACGACTACACCTATTTTGGATGCAAAACATGGCGAGCACTATGCAAGACTTATGCATTTGAGCCTGATATGGTTATCACCTTTGATATTCGTCCGGAAGATGATATTGAAGGTAATACCGACATCTGGGTCGATGTGCAGACGCCTCCAGTTATACCATTATGTAAGTTTCTCAACCATATTTATGTCTTTGATATTGTTTATTCAAAAATAGTTGACAACTAATTTGTATTGTCAGCTTATTTTGGTGCAAGCAAACATGTGCAGCGCTTGGTAGACAGGACCGTATACTGTCCTGGGGCTGAACTCAGCTGCGAGGAGCTCAGTCATTATGTTTCATGGCTTTAGGATCTTGATACTGTCAAGACAAAAAAATTTCCTGCATTTAGAAATGTTAGTACTGAAAATGTGCGACCAATAGTGTTCGTAATGAACTACGGTCACATCTATCTAGGAAGGATGGTAAGACTTTTACTATTTGTCATCAATGCATCTTTTCCATATATTATTTTTGAAGCTAAACTTCATTGCTAAGTATGTTACCGTACGATGTTCTTCAACAGGGACTCCCGATGAATGTTGTGCCTTATGGGATCGAGACTAAAGGTACCATGAGTATTATCAGCTTACGGCCAAGATATCTTACAGATTACTTTAGTGCATTCAAGATTAGCGACGGATGCTTAATAGTGCAAGACTGAACCAAATATGTGATGGGGGAGCGCAGAGAAGTACTAGGGGGCAGCAAACAGATGTGCTACCCACGATTAGGAGATAGATTCATCTACATGCTCCAGTTTGATCAAGGAGGAGAGCTATACATGTTTTATGTTATTTTACCTAAGAGAGAGCAGCATTAGTGATTAGCTAGCTAGAAATGAGTTTGAGGATGATGATGTGCTACACTATTACTATGATGATAAAATAGCTAGTGTTGATGGTAATGACTATGATGATTATTATTAGCTAGTGTTAGTGGTGATTAAAGAAATATTGTTGGTGGTAATGACTATGATGATGATTAAATAGCTTGTGCTGGCGGATTAGATTCAAGTGGAGGCAACATGTGGTGCACATCGAAAGTACTACTAGTCCAAACTAGATCAAGTTTGGATTAGTAGTATACTTTTAACATGCACCACATATTGCCTCCACTTGAACCTAATCCACCTTCATTTGACACACTGTTATGGACATAATGATGTAAACCTCATAACTGGTATTATACAAATATTTGTACGATGACGCATAAATACACTAAAAATAAAAAAAATAAAAAAAATACTAGTAGCGATGGACAGAAAACACGCTGCAAGTAGTTACCTTAGCAGTAGCGTGGTTCTGAATAAACGTTGCAGCTATTTGTCCTAGCAGTAGCGCGTGCGGGCACGCGTTACTGCTAAGCAATAGCTGTAGCGCCTTATTAATAGAGCGGCCTCCCGCGCTACTAGTGGACACAAAACCCGCGCTACTGCTAGGGTTTTCCCTAGTAGTGGTGGGACATAAGAACCGGAAGAAAACCAGTACGTTTGAAGAAAAAACCGGTACGGATAGTGGGGGTGCTCCTTCAATTGATTGTGTTATTAGGAGTATCGAACCGGAGTAGAGATTGCAACGAATATCGAATCGTATCACATAAATACAAAGATTAGCTGGGATGATATCTTTGCAAAAATAGAAAGAACCGTTGATTATTGGGCATATATATAAATATAAATAGTACTGTACACCCGAACAAAGATACCTGTCATCGTTTCTCAGAAAACCTACTCTGCTACAGACGATATAGACGAGGGGCAAACATAGCAATATCTCCATGGACAAGTATAGGAACCGTTCCCTTGCACCAATCATACTGTGGGTGCTTCTTCTCACGTGCTTCACTACGACCCATGTGCAGTGTAAGTTGATTTCTATTTACCCACAAGTGTTTACGGCTTTTCTGAGTGATTATCTATTTGTTTGTTTGTTTGTTTGTTTGTTTGTTTGTTCATCAACTACTTATTTGTTTCTAAACAGAGACTAATATGATCATTAATATATTTTCTGTTCCACAGCTAGAATATTGGAAGAGGTGGAAATGGTTAAGATCCATGCAAATGGACTGTGCGTCCTTAATTCGTGCGACCAACCATCGGTATGCTACTACTGCTGTTTAGTAAAGGATCAGTGCTACGGCTCAGTTGATGAGTGCAAGGCCGACTGTCCCAAGATTTCTCCCCTCGAACCGGCGCCGGCGTCCACCATCCTTGCACCATCGCCTCCTATCTAATCGAACCTAATTATATAGTTTTTCAACTTTCAAGTATATATAATGCATGCATGATGTACCGCCGATGAATAATTTGGATGATGCTCTCTATTAATTAGCTCCCCATAATATGAGGAGAGGCAAGAATGCCAAGACGCTGGTGTCATGAACACTGTTTTAGATAGAAGAAAATGTCATGAATGGATTTTGAAATGTGTTAATATTTTCCAAGTGTCATGAGAATTCTTTTTAATTGTACCGACAGTCTTTCAACCGCATGAACAAAGTTTCACATTCCAAGCATATCTTCTTAATGCATGCTATGCTGGCCATTTTTTTAAAACAATGCAAAGTAAATTCCCGTGTAGATATACATTTAAAATTTGGGGGAAAAACTACCTCGCAGAAGCTGAGAGAAAACTGACGCAAAAATTAGAACATTCTAATACATGAGAAATTGAAAACCCCAAATGTAAAAATAGAAATAAAAAATGAACCAAGCATAGAAGCAAATAAAACAAGACACGATTGGACCAACGCTGTATATCGTCCGTTGTGGTGAGACATCTTTCTATCTCGCTACAAGTGAGACATAGACCATCCAATAAACAAATGGTAGAACAGCTCGAATTAGGGACGCTCTAAATGGCCCAACCAAGTTGGAAGCGGTTGGTTGGCTTCGTTTGTTTATTTCGTCAATTTTTACAGTTTTTTATCTTCAAAATATTATAAATATAAGTATCTTTAAATTACTTTACTAAGTTTTGGAAGAAAAAAAAAAAGCTGACTGTGTAATACAAAATTTTCACATAATGTAAATAATTGTTCAAGTAATTTCTAAATAAAATTAATTTTACGCAAAAAATCATTCATCATATTCTAAAAATGTACATGCGTCTCAAAAGTATGTTTGTGATTGTTCTTTAAAATGTTCATATATCATAAAAAAATGCTCACATAATTTCAAAAAAAATGTTTCATAGCAGTCAAATAAAGTTTTTGACATTTCAACAAAAATGCTCATAACACTTCAAAAACATCACATATTTTTTTGAAGTATTGACACCATTTTTGAAAAATGCTCCATGCGTGTTGAAAAATTGTTCACCTCCTTCCGCCAATTATGAAGCTTCTAAGTGACAAGCAAATAAGTTTTGTCAGAAAAATTGGGTTTGAGAGCTTCTTGTCCATGATATATCTGGAGGTAAATAAGGGTCATATGCTATGGTTGGTTCATAAAGGCTCTTGAATTTGCAGGAGGCATATTAATTCTAGTGGGGCCGCTTGTGAAGTTATTCCTTGGAATCCCTTCAGGTCCAATCCAGGTTGTGAGGGTCTTTATGTAGATGATGCTCTCAATTATCCGCTCATAACAATAGGAGAGCGAAGAATGCGAAAACGGTGTTGTTTTTTTACATTTTCAAGTTTTTGTAAGAAATGTCATGAACATATTTCAAAATGTTTGAATGAACTGCGTGTGCTATGGTTGGTTTTCTAGAAGTGTCCTTTTTTACATTTATGATCATGTTTTAAAGAAATGTTATGAATATATTTTGAAATATTTGAGTATTTTTGAAGTTCCATGAGAATTCTTTTTAATTGTATGAACATTTTATTAAACTGCATGAACAAACTTTCACATTCCATTAATAAATTTTTAATGCACGGTGAACATTTTTCAAACTATGTAAAGTAAATTCCTATGTAGATGTACATTTAAAATGTGAAAACCCACCCTCGCGGAAATGAGAGAAAACTGACCCAAAAATCAGAACATTTTTAGTACATGAGAAATCAAAAAAATCAAAATGTAAAAACAGAAAGAAAATAATGAACCTAGCGTAGAAGCAAATAAGAAGGCACTACTGAACCAACCCTGTATAGCGGCCGTTGAGGTGTGGCGTCCTTCTATTTCGCTACAAGTGATAAATAGAGCCTCCAAGAAATAAATGCTAACAAACACTTGGCTTGGGAGCGCCTATGTCTCGCCTGTTGTGAGATGGTAGAACCGCTCGACTTCGGGCCAGCCTAAATGGCCTGCCATAGTTGGAAGCGACTGGTTTGCTTTGTCCTGTTTTTAATTTTGATATTTTTATTATTTTTCAGAATGTTATCAATATGCATATTTCATAATCACTTTACTAAGTTTTCGAAAAAAAAGACTGACTGTGCATTAAGATAGGCCACATAATATACATAATTGTTCATGTAATTTGTAAATAATCTTCATTTGATTAAAAAAATTGATGATATTATAAAATGTACATGCGTTTCAAAAGTATGTTCGTGACATTAAAAAAATGTTTATGCAATGCAAAAAATCGCATAATTTTGGAAAAAGTTTCGCACCATTTAAATAAAGTTTGTGACATTTTAAAAATGTTCATAACACTTAAAAAGCATCACACATTTTTAAAAATATTCATGACATTTTCGAAAAATACTCCATCCATGTTGAAAAAATGTCCACCTCATTCTGCCAATTATGAAGGTTCTAAGAGACAAGAAAATAGGAAAATTGGGTTTGAGAGATTTTTGGAATCCCTTCAGGTCAAATCCAGATTGTGAATATTTGCTCATAATAAGAGGAGAGGCAGGAATGCGAAAGCGGTGTCATTTTCTACATTTTCATTAACATTTTTTTTAGAATTTGTGAGTATTTTTGAAGTTTCATGATATTTTTTTAATTGTATGAAAAAGTTAAACCGCACGAACAAACTTTCACATTCCATGAATATCTTTTTAATGTGTGGTGAACATTAAAAAAAACTATGTAAAGTAAATTACCATGTAGACATACATTTAAAATGTGGAAAAACCACTCTCGCAAAAACGGGTAGAAAACCGACACAAAAATGAGAACATTTATACATGAGAAATCTTTTTTTTTGCGGGGTTATACATGAGAAATCTTAAAGCGAAAATGTAAAAACAGAAAGGAAAACCCCTAGGGTCAGAAGCAAATAAAAGAACGCTACTGGACCGACAATGTATAGCATCCATTGAGGTGAGGCGTCCTTGTGTGCATTTGGGTTACGACAAGAGTCGGTCGCCACCAAGACTCCAAATTGGGAAGTTTGTCGTTGCACACACGACAAAGACTGACGATGAAGGAAGATGCGCCGTCAAAATACACTGTCAGACGCTCCAGCAGCCGTCACAGTCCTCTTACTTGGTTGTCCTAGCATGTGGCTGCAGATTCAACCGACAAGCATACCTGTAGATGCCAACGAATTTGAAGGTACAAGACACCCCCCGACCCCTCATGACGGCTGCCCAGCAACGCATGACCACGAGGCCAATCGCACATCCGAGTGGAGGACTGGCTAAGTTGGACACATAAGGCTGGTGTTGGCGCATGACCACGAGGCCAATCGCACGGCCGAGTGGAGGACCGGCTAAGTGGGACACATAAGGCTGGTGTTGGCGCATGACCACGAGGCCAATCGCATGGCCGAGTGGAGGACGACCTAAGTGGGACCCATAAGGCTGTTGTCAATGCCTGCGTACTTGCAGACGAAATCGTAGACACAGCGATTCCTCTTCATTGGAGACCGCCAGTCTAGCCAAAAACCTCCCGCCGCCGCTGCACAGCCGCGCCCTCTTTCTCCCGTCACCACAGGTAGGTCACGTCTCATTGCTGGCAGGCACTAGAGTGAGGGCCTATCGGAGCAGAGACCTCCTCGCCGCCACCTTCATTGGCGACCATGCATGGGCTCA
The DNA here is from genome assembly GCF_002162155.2 of Triticum dicoccoides. Taxonomy (NCBI): domain Eukaryota; kingdom Viridiplantae; phylum Streptophyta; class Magnoliopsida; order Poales; family Poaceae; genus Triticum; species Triticum dicoccoides. The sequence goes on along the minus strand of NC_041385.1, from coordinate 3,668,127 downwards.
GTCCGGCCATTAGTCTCTCGCAACGAGGACAAGGTGGCGAAGGAAGGGCCGGCGGCCAGGGCCCTAAACAGCCGGCGAACGTTCGCTGTGAGGGGTGTCATTTGTGGACCCTTTTTTTTGGTGGGCAGTTTCTTGGGAGATGCATGGCATTTTCTTGAGAAACTGCCACCACATTCATAACCTACAACAGGATGTAGCACATTATGAAGAAATGGAATATTCTTGGCGTTACGCCTAGGGTAGGCACTCCCTTGGGAGTCTATGCCGGTGCGTTCCCTCCCGTGCGACGGCGTCACGTCTCTTCACGCCAGTCCAACCGCTGACACGTGGGGCCAGACCCGCGTTCCAGCCAGCGCGGTGCTTCTAATCTAGCCTCAACCCTAATGTGAACCTTCCATTTACGAATTAAAAATCCCCATTACGTTCTTAGCGGTTTCCACTCCCTCCCAATCTCTCGCCAGCGTGACTGCTACTTTTAATCAATCCTCTTTGCAGTTTGCTTTTGTGCCTCCCCCTCCATCCCCTCCAACCCCACAACCACAACCAAACCAAACGCACGACGCCCACCTGTCTCCTCCCGCACGCACGCCTCGAACCTTCCCCAGGCCGCGGAGGAAGGGAAGGGAGGAGCGATGGGCGAGTACTGCGCCCCGGCGGCGGCGGCGGAGGCGGAGGGGGAGCGGCCGGTCGCGGTGTCCGTGCTGCCGCTGCCCCCGGTGGCGGCGGCGGGCAGGTACCTGTACGGCGACTACGACCGCTGCTCCACCAAGCAGGTCTTCGACAACCTCCACGGCAACATCTCCCTCGACCCCGTGCGTGAGCGATTCGATTCCATTGCTTCCCCTTATCCTCTCCTCCGCTCTCCTTCCTCCTGCTTGTTTTGTTCCCTTGCGGCGGCTCGGCTGGCTGTGTTATCGTGGGATTGGTTGCTTGGGTGCGGCTTCGGTCCGTCGGTCTCGGGTTGGTTGGTTGGCGATTCGATTCGATTCGTTTCGGGCCTTCATCGCGGCGCTCGCTCGATCCTCCGCTACCGCGCCGCATTGCTTCCCCACCCCACAATCTCTGCCCGCGCGCGGTCCGAGTTTTTTTTTTTCCGACGAGTATGCGTTTCCTTATGTCTGTTTGTCATCGTCGGCCGCTGCGATTCAGTCCGATTTCAGTCTCGTGGAAATGGGGACCAATCCATGTGCTGAGAGTTCGTTTCCTTGTGCTCCACGACGGGACCAAACAGCAACGACAGCGCAAGTCCCCGTCCAGCAGATTATCTCCCCCCAATGCATTACCAGTATCTGCGCTGTTTTTCCTCTTCAGATTTTGGGCTGTATGTTTATGTTGTTGTGGCGTATCAACTGCTTCTTACTAGCTCCGCATGTGCCGTTCCGTTTTAAAATTCGGTGGCTGCGCCATGTGCCCGACAGTTTTTAAAATTCGGTGGACCTTTTCCACGCTTGCTTGTGCTAATGTATGACCTGTTTCTGTTTCCTCCACCGGAGAATGAGAATATTGTTGTCGCCTGACCTGACCTGATCTGAGGTCAACCTTGAGAGCGATGGGTACTATTATAAATGGTTATTATGGGATTCATAATTAATAAACGTATTATGCTTTCATTGGCCGGTTTATTATCTATTATTAGTGCTTGGGCTGTAACGTGCGTCCACAAGTAAATGGAACAGTTTAGCAATGCACCAGAAGGACAGTTTCAGCATCTCACTTCATGGCTATTTTTGGCTTGGCCACTCTCTGTGCTTTATTGTACCGCACTACAGTTACCACTGTCTGGTGTAGCTGCTGCTCTGCTTATGGCAATTCGTAACGTCCCTACTAATGTGGTTGATCTATTGATCACGACTGGTTTGTACTTAAGGTTATATGTACTGGGCCCCTTTTACTTTCCACCATGGATAGTAGCAATCTGCATCCTGTTTTAACATTTCAGCATTCTGAATTCGAATAACTCAGTTCTGAGCACTGGTATCCGATGGCACTAGCACTCGTCTATTTTCAGTGCTACAAATTAACATGATTTGATACTGCATATATGGATTTAAGTTATGCTGGGTCCCTTTTACTAGGTCGTGTTTAAGTTATGCTGGGTCCCTTTTACTTTCCACCATGGGCAGTAGTAATCTGCAGACTGTTTTAGCATTTCAGTATCCTGAGTTTGAATAACTCAGTTCTGATGGCACTAGCATTGGACCATCTTCAGTCTTGCAACCAATTAACAGGATCTCATGCTGCATATATGTATATTCCTTTTATTTAAACTTAAATGTGTTCAACCATTGAGGATTCTGTGGGGAGTTCTCTGTGTACTACAGTATTTAATGATCATTCATAACTGCCCTTGTCTTCTTGCTGTTGGCCAAGTGGTTTTCCATTTTAAGCTTCAGTGCTCTGCATGCGTTGCAAGTACAACCTACACCTGCTGTTTCTTTTCATGAATAAATAGTTGCTTTATGTTACTTGGATGCGCGGTCAGTCATCAGTGAGTATACAGTGATCACACTAGTCGTCTATTTCATATATATGGAAAAATAGTTCAACTTTTACTACTACTTTTCTGTATGTCTACTGAGAAATAGAAGCTTTAGATAATTTCTACTCCCAACTATTCATCATCTGTAATAAGAGTCACTTTCTCTGATAATTTCTGTTCCTTTAGCTATTCACTTTTCTTCAATAATAACAATTACTTCCTCTGATGTGCAGTTGGCCCGTGAATTTGTCGATACAGAGGAATTTCAGAGGTGACTTGAGTTTTCCCAAATTATTGCTGCACATTTCCCTATTTAACTTTCTAGATGGCCTAATTATGTTTTCATTTCATTGCATCATTTTATCCAGGTTGCGGGATCTGAAACAGCTTGGTGAGTTTTCTTCCCTTGCTAGAGAAACCATATTGGCAACTTTGCCTTCTATCTTGCTGGGAGTGTCAGAAATCTAAATGGAGTCCCATATCCTATGTTTTTTTTGTGTGCTAGTGAATAGTGAAAGTGCATTGCTACTTCAATTTTGTCAGGCAACTGTGGACTTCTTTGTGCAACAGTGTTTACTGTATACTCCCTCCGTCTCGATTTACTTGTCGCGGAAATGGATCTATCTAGATGTATTTTAGTTCTAGATGCATCCATTTCTATCCATTTCTGTGACGAGTAATTCCGGACGGAGGGAGTATGATTTAGATTATCTTGAAAAAAAAATCTAAAATGAAGAGTGCTGTGAGCTTCTTTTATGGGTAATCCAACTCTGATGAAATTTACAGTTCATTGATGTTTGTGTGACATGCTCTGTATGCTTTTCAGGCCTTACATATCTGGTGTTTCCCGGGGCTGTCCACACACGTTTTGAACATTCCTTAGGTGTTTATAGACTTGCTGGGGAGGCTATGAACAATCTTCAGAAGTACCAGGTTTGTACCATGGAGCACTGTCTTGACTGATATATACTGGCAAGTGACAGTTTACTTAGTAATGCAGAAGCTTATGCATTTTTTTTCACTCAACAGGGAAACGAGCTTGGCATTGACCGCATTGATGTTCAAACTGTGAAACTTGCAGGTTGGTGTTCTCAACCGTGGCTCAACAAGTTTTGCTTGTTAATGATCTTTGTGATAATTCTGTTCAGGTCTCTTACATGACATTGGACATGGTCCCTTCAGTCATCTGTTTGAGCATGAGTTTCTTCCTCGTGTTCATCCAGGATCAACATGGTGATTCTCTTTTCCAACTACAGCATTTTGTTTTAGTTGTCAAGGTGCCACGCGTGTGAGCATATTAACATTGCATGGTTAATGATTATTCATCCACTTATCCGTGTTTCCATATGCCTGTTAATCTGTTAAAGTCTTCTGGAGATTTTGGTTTAACATTTTAATAAATAAAATCTCATTTGCTTATTCAGGTCCCATGAACATATGTCTGCACTGCTTCTGGACAGCATTGTCGATAAACACGCAATAGATATTGAACCTGATTATCTGAAAGTTATCAAGGTAAACTGCATTTCATATAAGAACTTGTGGTGGCACCAACTTAGTTATCATTCCAATTTTGAAGCGATCTTATGGGTCATACAGAATTCAGTAAATTGTGCAATCTGCCATCTCTAGGTAGTACTGTTATAAAAAAAATGAAATGAAAAACCTGGAGTAGTCGGGCATGATGTTCATTTGTAGGGTATCCTGCATAGCTTGTAATAGTACAGCACAGTGTGTTGTTCTAAATTATTAAATTCATACCCTGCTCCTTCAAAAATATCTGCAGGAAATGATAGTTGCAAGCTCTGACGTCTCCACAGCAGAAGTATGTATATTGTTCTCTCCTACTATTGTAATCACCCATTTCGATTGAAATAGATTGATTAAATGTTGATTGGTTCTTCACAGGGTGTGAAGGAGAAGCGTTTCCTTTACGACATTGTTGCTAACGGGCGCAATGGTATAGATGTTGACAAGTAAGGGCCTTCTTTGTATCGTGCTTCCAAATTTCGTCCATAAGTCTACCATTGTCTCTACCATCATCTGGTTATGGCATAACCTAGAGTAATGATGCAGGTTCGACTACATTGACCGTGATTGCAGAGCATGTGGTATTGGGAGCAATTTCCAGCACTGGAGGTATATTTTGCCATCAAACGTGCCAACTTTCTTTTGCCCGATTGCCCCTATGACCTTGTTGAGAATATGAACACATGCATTCCAAGATCTGCACTGTTGGGCAAACTGACAATGCCAAATAATTACGTAGATACGCAATGTTAACATAATTGAAGATATGATTATGATGATGAAAGAATGTCGGATACACTGTTGGCAACATTTATGTCCTGACAAGAATGCCAATGATTTTGTGATCATGAGCATTTAGGGAGAACTTGTCCATCAGCATATCTTTGGCTAGACGTTGATCTATTAGAAGATAATAAAATACGGACAAGTAACGTGGAAAACTTAGACCCTGTTCTCTCATGATGTTTAACTTTCCCTTTGATAAGATAGCGCTGTCTTGGTATTGCTTTTCAGTAGGTAAAAGAGCGTTTTCATATAATTAGCTGGTTCATACAGGGCCTTCTAAGATCAAACAGACATTATCTTTTCAAGCTTTAATGTGAGACATGCACTAATCATTGTGGCTGAACATTTGAAATAGTTGCGCTGTGAAGGTGTTAGATTTGCGACTTGCCACCAAACTCAAGCTAATTGCTGTCTTGTCTTCTTTGGGGAAATTCACTTGAGGTCTTTTTAACATTTATCACCATGATAATTATCATACCATGTGGTTCATTGCCATTTTTCATGCAGGCTTTTAGAAGGTATGCGAGTGATGGGCGATGAAATATGCTACCCTGCCAAAGACTGTAGGTCTAGTATATAACATTCATCTATTTCAACTTGACCCATTGCCATTGTTTTCTTTTTCTGTAAGTATCTAATACGTGACTTGGTATACTCCACTTGGAATTACAGATCTGAGCATCCATAAATTGTTCACAACACGTGCTGATCTGCATCGGACTGTCTATACCCATGCCAAAGTAAAGGTACACGTTCTTTATACTCAGGGTTTTCCAACTCCAGCACATTATTGCCTTATTTACATTACAACATATCATGGTTACATCAAGAGAACCCATAAGTCCATATGACTGTATTACATTACACTGAGACTTCCCGTCAACAGTGTTAACTGTTCTCATAACAGGGTATTGTAGATGATCATCATAGTAGGGTATTTAGAATTTTAGATGAAGTTCTCGTGTTTAAATAAAAATGGTTATGCTGTCGTGATCTCGTTTTTGGATGTCCTAAGTTGCTTCACCAATTTATACTGCTAAATGTTTATGCATAAGAAATCTGCACTCCTGTAATATATTGCCTTCTTGTTTTTGTATGTCCTTTAAGTTGCATCACCAATTATAATGTTAGCTACTATGCCTGCAAAAACACATTGCCAGTTCCAGTTATCTGCAGTCTCATGTGCATTGCTTTCTTTCTCTATAAATGGAACTGTTTCTAACAGTCTTCAATCGCTAGGCTGTTGAACTGATGCTTGTGGATGCGCTTGTTGAAGCGAATGAATACCTGGGAATATCTTTGCATGCCGATGATCCAGAGGACTTTTGGAAGGTTTGGTGTCAGATAATGTTATTTTTGTTACGTTGATGTTTCTTTTGTTGGTCTATCCCTCTTACTTGCACAACTCGGGGATTTCCAGTTGGATGACACAATCGTGAAAAGCATCGAAACTGCTCCCAACGATGAACTGAAGAAAGCAAAGGAAATCATTCAGCGTATTCGCCGGAGAGAGCTCTACAAGGTAGCAGTTCCTTTCAGTTTAATACTTGCATAACCTGCAGCATCTCATTTTATGTTGTGGTCTTGCATATGTATTTTGATTCAGTTAAATTCTTTTGAGTTGCAGTTCTGCAATCAATATTCTGTTCCAAAGGATAAACTGGACCATTTCAAGAATATAACTGCACAAGACATAGTTTGCTCACAGGTTCATACCGTCTTCACACATTTGAGTTGGTTCTACTATCTGACCTCTCTGAAACTAACTATAGAAGTTACTTGTCTCTAACCTTCCATGCCTTCAGATAACTTCAAAGGTGCTGCTGAAGGAGGAAGACGTGGCGGTCAGCAATGTCAAGATTGACTTGACACGTGGGAAGGACAACCCGCTCGAAAGGTTTTTGAATGCCTGAACACCCATGAGTCCCACCCTGTTATTTATCTTCCAAGTTCTGCTTCTAACTAGTCGCCCTCTTTTTTCTTTTTAAACGCATAATGGCGGCCATTCCACAGCATCAAGTTCTTCAAGGTATCTATGATCATCTTCACATGTAGGATATGTATGGTGGTTATCATATTATGCCTTGGCATTGGTCTAAGTAGCAGTGTTGTGATGCCAGGATTTCGGATGCCAAGAGAAGTTCCCGATAACGGACGAGCGCGTGAGCCACCTGCTGCCCGTGTGCAACCAGGACAGGATCGTGAGGGTGTACGCCAAGAAGCCGGAGCTGGTGAGTGAAGAAGAAACCATGCGACTAGCAGCATACGTTCACTAGCTTTGCATTGCGATTGAATAACCTGAAAACCTTTGTGTTCGCAGGTGGAGGCGGTGTCGGAGGCGTTTGAGAACCTGCAGCTGAGGATGTACGGGGAGAAGACGCAGGTGCATGGCACGCCCACCAAGAAGAAGCGCAGGTTCAACTAGCTCAAGTCTAGCTGCGGCATACCACAGGCAGGCAGGCAGAGTAGGAAACGAAACAAACGACATATGGAGGGTGGACATATATATATATACATATATACTTACTAGTAGAGTCAGTTGGTTTTAGCTAGGAAAGTCAGTCAGTCTGCGTAGGGAAGTTAAAGGGAAGGACGACACACGCACTCACTGTTGAAGTGAATTGTACAGTTTTGATGCACGGAAACGGGGGAAATTTTACCGTCGGCGGCATATCTAGTGTAGGTACTGACTGACACACAGGATGGCTGCCGGGTGCATGCATGGTGCCTTGTGATTTGGCCATGCACTCCCTCCCCCGTATCCTCCGTCTGCTTACCTTACCACCTAGGAGTATTACCTATATCTATATGGATGATGATGATGATGATGACACTGCTACCAGTTACGGAATGGTGAATATATATCACACACATAGAATCCCTTTGCATGATGATCGAGAGGCTTCTTTTTGGCTCTGTTTGAATTTGAAAGAAATTTGCGTGTCAGTCTGTACAAAGTTCCATCTCACCCCTCCAATTCTCCTTTCGAGGTTTGAGGGTAATTTATAATATACACCACACACCGTCCGTGGACGGCGGCGAAAGGGCTAGTCCGCAGATACGGATGCAGTAGCCGGTCATGCAACGTTATCCGCAAACATTTCAAACAGACCACCTCGTAGGCGTGGCTGCCCTGTTGTGGAAGGGCGTCCCTCCAGCTGTGGAAGGTCTGGCGGGCGGCTGCCTGTCTTGAGCATCAATGTCGGCTGATGCATGCTTTTGACCGGCATGAATGCAGCGTGGGAAGTGGCGCGTGCATTGGACGAAAAGCCCAGGAGAGTCAGGAAAAAGTTTTGTGGTGGGTCAGGTTAGTCTGACGCGGGCATGGCAGCAGTGCGGACGGCCGCAAAGCCCCCATCCCCTAGTTTGTCTCCGGTTTGCGGGGCAAACACGTCCGGGCGGGCCAACATTGAGGCCCAATGTATTTAGTCTGATGATTTGTTGTTGCGTTTATTTGCACATGTGGCAAACTTTACTACCCTGTGGATGTAATCTGTGTAATACTCGTAATATTCCTGCGTAAATTGCTTGTTTAGTTACCGCGGTTTGATTTCCACGGTACACTAATGGACCGAACGTTCTGTCAACCATTGACAGGCCATAATAACCATGGGCCACATACAGGTCGTAGTAACCATGTGCCACATACGGGTCATAAGAACCTCGAGCCACAAACGGGCAAAAAAACAACATGGGCCACAAATGGGTTGAGTAATGTTGTACATCAAAAGGCCTAAAACACAACATGAGCCACAAATAGACTAAAAGCACAAGGACCTGCCAATGGTCCCAAACACATAACGGATCGTTAACAGGCCGAAAGCCATCTAAGACAAACCACATCCATAATGGGTCGTCAATGGGCTGAAAGTTACTACGGGCTAGAAACAACCCAAAGGATCCACGTGCCTTTAATGAGCCGAATGAACAACACTGGCCCTTTTCAAAAGTTCAACACAAAATGGCCTTAATATGAAAATATTTTACAAAATGACCCTCTTTTGCATGACGCCCAGGGCTAGGGCGTCGTGCTAAAGAGCATAACGCCCCGGTCTTCTAACTTCACTGAAAATTCTATCATTTGGATCGGATCATTATTCATCCCGACATGGAATTTGAAGCTTCATATGGCATAGGTGTTTAGGTTCCCTAACAAAATTCAAGACATGTAATTGCAAATATTCAATCATTGAAAACTTGCCACTGTCACTGCCCCTTTGAGATGCCGAGCTTCTTTTTTTCTTCAGTTTGAATTTGGTGAAGGAATTTTGGTCATTCTGATTATACGTTGATGTGTATCCTCTGCCGTGCAACAACGTATCATTTATGTGCTGTCTCTTGGGCTGTTTTGTAGAGAAACCATGTATGTTGTATGTTGCTACTATTATGAATGAATACATGGTTCTTCTAAAATAAAAGGGAAGGATCGGGCCAAGTTCAACTCCTTGCTCTATTACGAATGAATACATGGTTCTTCTAAAAAAAAAAGAAGTTGAACTCCTTGCTAGAGCAGTTCCACGGGGTTGGTCAAGTGCTTTAAACTATAAGTATACATAACTTTACGTAAGCAAGTAATCACAAGCCGACTTTAGCTCAGTTGGTAGAGCGGAGGACTGTAGTGTTGCAGATTAATCCTTAGGTCGCTGGTTCGAATCCGGCAAGTCGGAGTACGCTTTTTTATTTTTACTTTTTTTGTTGCTAAATTCAATTCCGGATTTGTTATCTATCCTCTTTTTTTGGGAGAATTTAGTTATCTACTCATCACTGTTCTGCTAATAAATGGTCCTGGTATCGACACATCTTCCAAAAATGATGCTCAGTATATATTTTTGTGTGTGGCAGCTCTCATCAATGAGAAATAATTATGTCTCTTCTAACTCACACACCGTTGGATTTTACGTGAAGATTCGTGGTTTTTTTTTTTGGTTAATCAAATCAAATAGTGTAGGAGTTGGATGAGACTTTGTTAGTTCTCATCTAGACGAGAAATAGCAAATCCAATATAATTTTTTGACTTGTCAAAATAACTCCTTTTCAGCCAGGTAAAAGGGGACCGACTCCCATTTTTATTCATCATTATGGGGTAAAAAATTCAATCGATAAAAGAAAAAGAAAGGTGCGACACACATCTGCTCAATTCCCACTACAAAAAAAATAATCAAAATCACACTTCGACCGGATCAAATCTATCTATGCGGGCTTTCGACCATCACACATCACAGGCTTCTTTCTACCCTGGGATCACTGATCAATCGATGCCCCCCGGTTGGTTTACTTCTGCGACTCCAGAGCCTTCAAGACCTCCTCACCCATTCGCTTACATCCGACCAACGTCTGCAACCAACAGAAGAACAACATGACTACATAAGTTTCGTAAAAAAGAAGAAGGAAATGTGGGATGTCGAAAGCAGTGGTTGGTAATATGGACTATCAGTAGACCCGGGCGGTTGAGAACTACAGACTTGCAAAGTAAACGAAGGTTTTATTATTTGTCGGCAGCTACTGGGCGGTTGCTAATGCTGCACAAACTAAATCTTACCGTTCCAGGAGAATATATGTCCCCTGTTCGGAACCCATTGTCCAACGTCTCCGTAACCGCGGTTTCGATTCTCTTGGCAGCAGTTTCAGCACCGAGGCCATATTTCAGTAGCATTGCGGCACTGAGAATTGTAGCCAAGGGGTTTGCCTTGTCCTGCACTCAACATATAGGAGGAATCAGAATTTCAAACAGAGTCGCACATTAAAAGCTAATTGGGTTGTTGCCTTGTTCTGCACACAAAAGATGCTCTGTAAGTAGAGATATATATCAACCAACCTGCCCAGCAATGTCAGGGGCAGAGCCATGGATAGGTTCGAATAGGCCCGGTCCCTGCAAAGAAAAACAAGATCCTTCAGTGCCTTCTTCTAGCATTCTCAGCAGAACAAGATCCTTAATGTGGTCTAGAAAACAGTAAAGGGCCTCCCTCTATTACCGATTCGCCAACACTAGCAGATGGGAGCATTCCAATGCTTCCTGTGATCATGGATGCTTCGTCCGACAATATGTCACCAAAAATATTGTTCGTCACAATTGTGTCGAACTGTCGCGATGCAGATAATTTACTAGGTCAGCACATTCTCATACTGCTTAACTCAGCATGAAATAAGTTGCATACAAAGAAACAAACCTGTTTAGGGTTCCTAACAAGCTGCATTGAAGCATTATCAACATACATGTGTGAGAGCTCAACGTCAGGGAATTCAGAAGCTATTGCAGTTACCCGCTTCCTCCAAAGCATAGATGCCTAAAATAAAAATAATAGGGCAAAATGCTATATTAGCCATGTGCGAAATAAAATACACATAACTCTAAGCTTAAATTCTCAGGAGGATTCAAGCATCAGCAAAATGATAGGTCATAGTTGTTTATCCAACAAGATGTCCAAGATAGTTGTAGAAACATTAAATATCATAGTGTCTAATATACCTCAAGCACATTCGCTTTGTCTACAGAGCATAGTTTCCCTCCTCTCTTTCGAGCAACCTCAAATGCAACACGTGCAATACGATCAATCTGGAGACAGAGCCATTCAAACAATTAGCTCTTAACTAATGCATTATTCAGAAAAAATGGTATCAAACAAATTGTTCTTAATTTAATTACACATACTTTAAGAAAACACATCCTGACATAATAGAGGAAAGAAACAGTGAAATAAAACGGTCAGCAGGCATGCTTATGCCTTGGTGGACAGCAAGGACTATCACCCAGTTTATCAGGGGGGTGGCTGAAATGTCTGAGGAATAGTGCATCACCTCAGAAACTGAATATATTTCAGTGTTGAAGCCAATTTCCTCTCCCATGTCATTGGTACCAAAACCCCTAGGTTGTCCGAAGTAAATCCCTGCCACGCAGAGCAGTAGAAATTTCAAGTTTCATCAGAATGCCACATGGAAATGCATAAATCAGCAAGAAAAGAGGGGCAACCAGTAACCATCCATGTATCATCATAATTTAGTCAGCAATACCTCCAGTAAGCTCTCTGACAACCATGATGTCAACTCCTTCAGCCACCTCTTTCTTCAAAGTAGATGCATCTACTAACTACAAAAGTGTAAGGTCAGATAGGGAAGTAATTACACAGAACATCACTATTTTTAAGCGAATTAAACAAGTCCATCCATCCCAAATCCTGCAGCTAAGGCTACATTTGCTAGTATTTTTCTGTTTAGTTAAACTATGTACCGCTACGACAGATTACATCGGGGACGCAGGAGCCACTCTGATGCCTTGGATGCAACTAGCAAACTAGAGTACAAAAGGCAGTGCTGTCGAGTAAAGCATAGCGCTTATGTGAAATGCACTGAAACTGAAACAGGGATAGGGATATATACCTGCGGCAACACTGTGGCTGGCCGCAGATTGGCAAACACGCCAAGCCCGGCACGGATGTTGAGCAGCCCGGTCTCGGGCTTGAGATGCTTCTCATTGCTGTCCCACTTATACCTGCAACCAACCGCAGCAATCAACATCCAATTACTTACTGAAACTGAAAGTCACAGGTGCACATCACGACTTCTGAACAAATTACTGCCAGATCGTTTCCACTCACCCTCCTATCGCGCCGAGCAGGATGGCGTCGGAGGCCTGCGCCGCCGCGAGCGTCTCGTCCGGGAGCGGCACCCCGACGGCGTCCAGCGCCGCGCCGCCCATCAGCATCTCCCGGAAGCGGAGCTCGACGCCTGCCGCCGCAAGCAAACAAATTGGGGTCACCCATCTAGCTAGCTGCTAGCACTCGGAGCTCAAAAGTAATGGAAGGCGTAAGGTTCGGCTAAGCTTGCCTTCCTTGGCGCCGGCGGCGGAGAGGACGTCCTTGGCGACGGCGACCACCTCCGGGCCGATGCCGTCGCCCGGGAGCAGCGTAATGATGTAGCTCCGGGCCGCGGCCGAGCAGCGGAAGGTCGCCGTCGCATGCCGCGGCCGCGCCGCCGCGACGGCGCTCCGCCGGCCGGAAAAGCTTAGGGTTTTGAGCGGAGCAGCTTGGAGCTGAGTCATCGTCGTGCTTGGGTCGGCCTGGCGTCGTCGTCTAATGGGCCTCGGCTGGATGTGATATAAATCCTGTCGATGGAGTTGGGCCCAAGTTTAGCTCCAGGATTTGTCTGTTTGATTTAAAAAGGTTTGAACGCTAACAAAATAAGATTCTATCCCTAAAGAAAGAGATTCAAAAGGTTTGCGTGTATTTTTTGAAAGAAGGGATTATTTAAATGATTTTTTCACATGTGAGTTGTTCCATTTGTAATATTTTTCTTTTGAGGGGATCAATTTGTAATATTTAATCACACAATTCCATTTTCTTAAGATTGATTTGCCGCGCTTACACTTTAGAAGATAATTTTAGGGGCGGGCTCTAGCGATTTCTATCATCAAACAAATTAAATGATGTAGGATTCAAGTGTATTTTTTCCCTAAGATTCCTCTGGATAGAATCTATCAGACTCTGGCCCTGTTTGGTTTAGCTTTTATCGATGGATTCCGCTACCGCGCAGCAGAATCTGAACCAAAGGGTGAACCCAGCAGAATCCAATTCCAAAAATCCGCTGCCAAAATCTGAACCAAAAGCGGAAGCAGCCCAGGACGTGCTTTCCAAAATCTGATTCCGCTGCGGGCCAAAATCTGAAAAAGCTGTATCAGCTGGTTTGCCAAATGACCTACATCTTTTTCACATCAGATTTTCCACAACTATTTTTCCACAGCAGATTTTTCACAGCTGCTTTTAGAAATCAACAGTCGAACCAAACAGGGCCTCTAGCTAGCCTATTCGATACAATTTACGTGCATTTTATTTTCCTATTTTCCGGTGCTCTTGGAATCTTGCAAATAAAAGGCAGCCTTAGTGTAGAAAATGAATCGATCTTGTGATTGAGAACTCGTGGTGGCACGGTATCGTTTATCATGTATGTCTAAAGATTTATGGAGAGGCCTAGTGTTTATTTATAAAATGATGATATTCCAATAGATCAAAGCAATTAACACGAATAAGAGCAACAAAAACTCTTGGCTTTTCTTGAGACAAACAAAAACTCTTGATAGAAAGGGGTGGAGGTGGAGGGGTGGGACGAATGGGCCATCATCAATGGGTCTGGACCATTCGGCAAATGGGCATCTTATATCGGAGATCAAAGACTTGATGGTAGTTAGGGAGTTTATTTCTACGAAAATTTATGGGCACCAAAGTAGAGTGGCAGATTGCGTGGCAAAATTTGGTAGAACTGACTGTAGCACGGCTTGTTGGCTACACTGAGGATACCCTTCCCGCCGCCTGCCGACTCACCCCGGGGTGTTGCACCCCGACACCTCCCGTCACCATCCCCAACGGAAGTTTAGCTCCAGGGCCCGTTTGATTTTAAAAGGTTTGAATGCTAACAAAAAAAAGATTCAATCCCTAAAAAAAGATTCAATCCGTATTTTTTTGAAATAATATATTTCTTATGAATTTTTCACATGTGAGTTCCATTTGTAATAGTTTTTCTTTTGAGGGGATCCATTTGTAATGTTCACAATTCCATTTTCTTAAGATTCATTTGCACCTACACTTTAGAAGATAATTTTTGTGGCAGGCTCGGTTTCTATCATCAAACAAATTAAATCTATCAGACTCTAGGCTGTTGGATACAGTTTACGTGCATTTTTCCCCCTATTTTCCTCGCTCTTGGAATCTTGCAAATAAAATGAAGCCTTGTTGTAGAAAATGAATCGATCTTGGGATCTATAACTCATGTTGACACGGTGTCGTTTATCATGTAGTCGTATGCCTAAACATTTATGGAGAGGCCTGGTGTTTATTTATAAAATGATGATATTCCAATAGATCAAAGCAATTAACATGAATAAAAGCAACAAAAACTCTTGAATTTTTTTAGACAAACAAAAACTCTTGATAGAAAAGGGCAGAGGTGGACGGGTGGGACTAATGGGCCATTGGGTCTGGACCGTGCGGCATATGGGCATCTTTGTGTTTCTAAATCTCATCAATCAACCACTCTAGTTCGAGCATGTGCTAGTTTCGAATATATTGACTAAATAACACAACAATTAATGGTTTACATGTTTTCCTTCCCAAACCTTAGATGGTTAGGGACCTCCTATACGCCGCATTATGCAGCAGGAAGTCGGGGTTTCGCATAGAGCAGTACTCCGACTGGGCCGGCCCACGCATGAGCTGCTAGCAGTGTTAAAAGAAAGTAAGAAAAAGGAAGAGTGTCACGCAGGATTCGTACTCGCGATCGCTCTGCTGCAAAGCCAAGTAGCTAGCCACTGCGCCTTACTCGGTACACAGGCAACGCAAATACTTTAAATACTGATCAATTTATCACAATCACGGACAAGTTTGAAAAACAGTGAACAATTTTTTACTTTGTGAACATATTTTTCAAACAGGAACATTTTATGAATTTGTGAACAAATATTGAACAACAGACACATTTTCTAAAAACTCCGAACAAATTTCGAATTTGTGAACAAATTATCAAAATGGGAAAGTTTTGAATTTGTGTACAAATTTGGAGAGCAAATTTTGAAGCACGAACATTTTTTGAATTTTGTGAACAAATTTTGAAATGGAGAACAATTTTGAAAAATCCTGAACAAATTTGGAAGCGTGAATTTGTTTCCAATAGGTGAACAAAAAATTGAAATCCAGTACATTTTCTGAATTTTGAAAGTTTTGGTAATGAGAACATTTTTTTTTTGAAAACTGAACATTTTTTGAAAACAAGAATGTTTTGGAATTTGTGAACAATTTTTTATTGCAGTAATTTTTTTTGAATCTTGAGAACAAATTTAAAAACGGAGAACAAATTTCGAAGCATGGACAATTCTTTAAAGCACATACATTTGTTGAATCTTCAGAATTTGTTTTGACACGGAGAACAATTTAAAAAATACCGAACAAATTTGGAAGCGTGAATATTTTTGAATACGTGAAGAAAAAATTTAAATCCAGTCCATTTTCTGAATTTTGAAAGTTTTAAACAATTTTTGAATTTTGAGAACATTTTTTTTGAAAACTGAACAATTTTTGGAAACATGAAATATTTTAAAAAAAGTTTGAAAGAGAGAGAATAAAAGAAAAAGAAAGAAAAAACCAAAGAAATAAAATTGTTGAAAAGAGAAATTAACTTGAAAAGGAAAACTGAAAGAAAACAAAAAAGTAACCAAAAAAAAGAAAAAGAACCAGAAAAAGGAAGAAGAAAAAACAGAAAGAGTAAAAAAGAAAAAAAACGGTTCAGGAACCTTCTAGGTGGTTCCCAAAACCAGTAAGAACCGACTGGGAACGCTGTAGAAGGTTCCCAAAACCGGAACCTGGTTGACGCTACAGGGCCGGCCCAAAATCTCTCGCTAGTCAGATCCCCCTATGCGATTAGTCGACAGTTCGACGCAGCGAGCGTCCAATAGGGAATTCCAGACGGTTAGGGCAAACTCACCCCTCCAAAATTTGCATGCGAGCCCGTGGATATGCCTCCCCTTTGCCTACCGCTCTAGCGGCCGGTGGCGGGGGAGGGGAATCCCGGTGCCTCCGCTCCGGTTAGTAGTTTAGGTTAGGGTTTTTAGTTCTTGCAGGTGCGGTGCTCGGGCGGGAAGCGGCGCTATTTCTTCAAGTTCGTTGTCTAGGCTCCGATCCTCCTTGAGTTCATCCGTCTGGATGTAGTCGACGGAGCTCCGGCATAGATTCCTACCGTCTCTTTGGTGCATTGAGGTTAGGGTTTCTCGTCTTGTGCGAGATTTGATGTTAGATGCTTCAGATCTATGTAAGGGTTCAATGACGACGACTGTGGCTCCAGGGCACTGGCCCTTAGGGAAACGTGCACGAAGACTTCCCGACTGTCATCGACAAGGTCAACCTGGCCCCGGTAGGGGAGCGACGACAGTGGCGCGTTGGGGGCAATAGTGATTCTTTGGGGGTCTTGGAATCTCAATGTAATTTTCATTATGTTCGAGATGCTTTGTACTTCAGCTGAACTTTGATAATAGAACTGGATCACTTTCACACACAAAAATTAACGGTATACATTTTAAATGCTCAGTTCAAAATTTATTTCTCAGAAATTGGATTTCAGAAAAGAAAAGGCACTCCATACATAAGACCACATCCATCTTACGGGCAGGAGAGAAAGTTGTCATCAATCAACCTTCTAGTTCAAGTATGCATTAGTTTTGAAGCCATCAACGCGAAGGACACAACAATTAATGGTTTGCGATCTGGGAACTCAGTTTAAAATATCGGCAATAGTAATTTCCGAACGTTCTCACCTTATCGATAGATCCGAACGATTAGCTCCAGCGGTCCACCTTCCGCCTGCTTTTCGATAGATCCGAACGATTAGCTCCAGCGGTCCACCTTCCGCCTGCTTTTCATTTTTCGAAAAAAAGATGCAGCAGTGGGAGTCGATCCTTGCACCTGCTGCATGCATTCTCGTCTCTGTAACGAGCCCAACTGACTCTTTTTCGTGTTTAAAAGGACGTTGCATTTCGTTTTATTGTATACGGCCAAAAAACTAGAAAATAAATTTGATGTCTGTGCGTGGGGTGCCTTCGACTCGGACCTGAGTCTCTCATAACTAAGCTCAGGCCCATTAACCAGCTCACTTAAATTACTTTTGTTGTCTTACCCCTAATTTTATGCTTTTAAATAGCCCGTTGGTTACAGTAGGCAGTTTCCATATATAGTATTAAAAATGCTATTGTTTCTCTCCATTACGGTAGTATGTCTCGTTGTCTTGCTCATATTTCTATCTTGTCCGAGGAAAGTAAATAATGGGCTGAAAAATTAAGAGGATAGAAATGGGAGCACATAATCTGTGCTCTCATTATGGTAGCATGTTTCTCTCCATTTCAAGACCAGGAGCACGCAACCAGTGCATGTCATCGGGCTCTTGGACTTGATAACTTAGGTACAGAGACTACGATAACTTTGCCCCGTGGATAAAAGTTGGTCAAAACATACCATCGATAATTTTTTGTAAATAGCATGATAATAAAGACTCACGGACTGGATAACTTAGGAAGAAACACCACGATAACTTTGACCCGTGGAAAAAATTGTTAAAAACATATTCCGATAACAACTGTGTAAATAACATGGTAATATAGGCTCCTGAACCTGATAACTTAGGTATAAACACCACGACAAATTTGACCGGTGATTTTTTTTGTTGAAAACATATTCTGATAACTTTTTTTGGTGTAAATAGCATGATAATATAAGCTCCCGGTCCTGATAACTTGAATACAAACACCACGATAACTTTGCCCCATAAAATCTTTTTGTTGAAAATATACCACTGGTAACTTTTCGTGTAAATAACATGATAATATACGCTTCCGGACATGATAACTTAGGTACAAAAATCACGATAACTTTGACCCATGTAAAAAAGTTGTTTGCAAACATACTCCGGTAACATTTGTATAAATAACATGGTAATATAGGCTCCCCGGGCCTGATAACTTAGGTACAAACACCACAATAACTTTGACCCGTGAAAAAAAGTTGTTGAAAACATACTTTGATAACTTTTTGTGTAAGTGCATGATAATATAGGGTCCCGGTCCTGATAACTTGAGTACAAACACCACGGTAACTTTGACCCATAAAAAAAAACTTGTTGAAACCATACTCCGATAGGATCTGTGTAAATAACATGGTAATATACGCATAGCAGAGCTGATAACTTATTTACCCAGCCATGATAACTTTTGACTCAGAAAAAATATATTCAAAACATGTTAACATGGTATCTAATTTCGAAGGTCTCGCCGCGGCGGATTTTTTTTGTAAAAACAAATTTTTGATGGAACAGGCGATTTGAGCTACAAAACATTTCGAAATTTAAAAAATAAAGAGAATCTACGTTGACATTAGTTTTTCTGCACTTTTAATGCATTTGCACGTGAGATAAAGTAAGAAGTCATTTTTATGCCTGGATTTTGCCTGCGTAAACATCATGGTAACTTATGTATCATAGACGTGATAATTTGCATACCCCACGCATGGTAACTTTTTACCCGGAAAAAAAGTCGTCAAAACATATCAACATGGGATCTAGTTTCGTAGATATCGTGGAGACGAATTTTTTATGTGAATTTTTTTTCAATCCGAGCGACGGTTTGAGCTACAAAATATTTTAAATTTTAATAGAATATTTTAAATATTTTAAATTTTCAATCCGAACGTTTGGAAGATATAACAGTCCTTAAAATATATTTCTGTTGAAAATTTGGATTTCAGAAGAAAGAAGAAAACACGTCCATCAAATTCAAACCACCTGGACCCGTCGAACGGGACAAAAATCTCATCTATCGACCCTCCTTAGTTTGAACACGCGGCTATTTATTTTTTCCATGCACGTATCATGGGAAAACAAATACTAAGCACATCCAACAACTCCCTCAATCGTATGGAAGGGACGACAAAAACTCATCAATCAAGCTCCTTAATTCGAGCATGTCTTACTTCACCTGTCGCCACTAATCAGTGTGATTACAACGGACTTTTGCATACTAAATTTTGACACAAGCAAAAACAAGTATTATCCTGTGCCATCACACAAGCGGCTGCCGGCCGGAGGGGTAGCACTAGCACAGTAGCACTCGACCATGCGCGCGCCCGTATCTTATCTTCCAAACTTGTTTGTTCCCTAGTTACTTAGTACTCCCTCCGTCCGAAAATACTTGTCGGGGGAATGGATGTATATAGACGTATTTTAGTTCTAGATACATCCATTTTTATGCATTTCTTCGACAAGTATTTCCGGACGGAGGGAGTAATATAATGAGTCGCGCACAAACACATAAGCATGTCCCGCGTACCCCTGCACAGTTGCTATTATTTAGCCCCGCAGACCAAGGCTTGATCTCCCCACTCCGGCTTCCTCGCTCACGCACACCATGAAGCACGCGGCGGCGCTGCTGCTGATACTAGCAGCAGCCGCTCATGTGCTGCTGCCTTGGGCGCAATGCCACCGGCTCAACCCGGAGATCCACGACGCCGGCGGGCTGAGCCGGCAGGGCTTCCCGGAGGGGTTCGTGTTCGGGACGGCCGCGTCGGCGTACCAGGTGGAGGGGATGGCGGAGCAGGGAGGGCGAGGGCCAAGCATCTGGGACGCCTTCATCAAGATACCGGGTAAAAACATTTCCATCGATTTGGTTCATCTTGTTTCTTTTTTCTCCTAGCTCCACTGAACAAGTTGTAGTGGTGCTACTGCTACATGCATACATGTACATATCTGCATCTTGGATCTAAATGGGTGGTGTTGTTGGGGGGATCGACAGGGACGATCGCCGGCAACGGCACCGCCGATGTGGCCGTCGACGAGTACCATAGATACAAGGTGTGTATAGTAAGCGATTAATCATCCAGCTGATTGCTCTGTTTTTGCGAGTGCCTTTTGGTGTGTCGTCAACTCGTCATGCTTCACAAAGGTCTTTATTCTGAGGTGTAGGAGGATGTGGACATAATGAAAAACATGGGCTTCGACACGTACCGGTTTTCCATCTCTTGGTCGAGGATTTTCCCAGGTATATTGAGTATATGGCATCATCTCTCCTCCAGCTGCAGCAGTTTCAAATTTCAAAAGAGTATTTGATGCACATGGAGTTGTGTATAAAATTCAATTCTAGATGGGACTGGGAAGGTGAACTGGGAAGGAGTGGATTACTACAACAGGCTCATAGATTACATGCTTCAGCAAGGTAACGAATTTCTACACGAGGCAAGAAGCTTTCAATCAGCACCAAGGTCCCGATTTCTAGTTTAATTAATAACCCTTATTATAATGGTGGATTAGGCATCACTCCATATGCAAACCTCTATCACTATGACCTCCCATTAGCACTCCATCAGCAGTACCTTGGCTGGCTAAGCCCAAGGATAGTGTAAGCATTTCAAATAGCTAATGATTATTTCCACATTTCAAAGTTGAATTTAAGTATGTGTCGTTGATACGCCCAACTTCTTTTGTTTCTACAAAAGGGGCGCGTTTGCAGACTATGCCGATTTCTGTTTCAAGGTGTTTGGAGACAGGGTGAAGAATTGGTTTACCTTCAATGAGCCGAGGTGCGTCGCAGCTCTCGGCTATGACAATGGCCTCCATGCACCGGGGAGGTGTTCTCAGTGCTCTGCAGGAGGCGACTCCACGACAGAGCCGTACCTTGCCGCGCACCATCTCATACTTTCACATGCTGCGGCGGTGCGGCGATACCGTGACAAGTATCAGGTAAGGCTGACTGAAGATTACCTTCAAGTCATTTCTCACTTGAAGAATCACATATTCAATGGCAGTGCCTAATAGTGAATGTTAACTAGTATGTTTCATTCAATCATTCTGTTCTATTTAATAGCATCACCAAAAGGGGAGGATTGGAATTCTCTTGGATTTTGTATGGTACGAACCTTTGAGCAACAGCAATGCTGATCAAGCTGCAGCACAGAGGGCAAGAGACTTCCACCTTGGATGGTAAACTCTAAACCAGTTTACCCCAGGATAAAATTTTACTTCACAAGTTCAGATTGCAACACATGTCTACCACCCTACTTTCACCAACTTTGTTTGGAGGGAAGCAGACTGAAACTGTATGAATGTCCTTGCAGGTTCCTTGACCCCATCATCCATGGTCGCTACCCGTTGACGATGCTCGAGATTGTCAAGGATAGGTTGCCACGCTTCAGTGCCGACGAGTCCACGATGGTTAAAGGATCCATTGACTATGTTGGTATCAACCAATACACTTCTTTCTACATGAAGGACAATGGCACTTGGAACCTGACGCCTATCAGTTACCAAGATGATTGGCATGTTGATTTTGTCTGTAAGATCTCTCTCATTCATGCCAACTCCTTCTACTGTGCCACATACTTCACATTCTTAGACCCTCGTGATTTGCATGTGTCTTTGCAGATGAACGAAATGGCGTGCCTATTGGAGCTCATGTAAGTGTTGTTCTAGATTACTCTCTGTACCTTGTAGATGGATAAGTCAGGTTTTCTGTGGAACATTGTAACTGCAAGCTGGTTGAGTTTATGCAGGCAAACTCCTACTGGCTTTATATTGTACCATGGGGAATCAACAATGCTGTGACCTATGTTAAAGAAAGATATGGAAATCCTACAATGATCCTTGCTGAAAACGGTACTTCAACATCTCAAATGACAATTGTTTCTTCCAGTTAAACAAATTACTCCCACTACTTATCGTTCTCATAAGGACATGAATGATCAATGTTATGGTCTAACAGGGATGGACCAACCAGGCAACGTGAGTATCGCTGACGGTGTGCGCGACACAGTACGAATCCGGTACTACAGAGACTACATAACCGAGCTCAAGAAGGCGATAAACGATGGCGCCCAGGTGATCGGGTACTTTGCTTGGTCTCTGCTTGACAACTTCGAGTGGAGACTCGGCTACACTGCCCGTTTCGGTATCGTCTATGTGGACTACAAGACTCTGAAGAGGTACCCAAAGGACTCAGCGTTATGGTTCAAGAACATGCTCTCCGAGAAGAAAAGGAGCTAGTATTACAAACAAGATCCCCGGGTGGATCAAATTCTTCCGCTTTCAGAATATGCATAGTGTAGCATTTGTTCATCATTGCACCTCAAATTTAGCTTCAAGAAGCTGGAAATGAAAAACATTGAGACAGTAACTTTTCTTTCTTATAATACAAATCGGAAACAATGAGATCTCTTTTAAGTCAAAACACTACTGGTCGATCAGTTTAAGTGCACTGAAGCTCATGACGTAATTAACTATCATAATATCAAATGGCACCTTTTGAACAACATACACATGACCTCGCAGAGGAAAGCCAGTTGAGCAATTCACTAGATGCAAATTAGTGCCCCAAAACTGACCTCGTTATATTTGATTACACTCCTCATGTTAGCTAGGCTTCTAGCGGACCAAATTCTAGATTTCTTTGTTTGTTATTGCCATACCTAGTGATAATTAGAAGGGCACTATAATTTCTTTTCAATGCTCAATTGAAATACCATTTTCAGTCAATTTTATATTATGGTAACAAATTATCTTATCTATAAAAAAAACTACATATTTTCTTAACCAACTTTCTGACTGACCTCAGGCTTGTCACAAATTTTTGAGCTGCCAAGCCAGTTTCTACAGTAGGCTAAATCATCCACGACAACTCAACCAAAATGGTTAGGCATAGTGGGAGCAAAGGGGGCATGTGTACCCTCTAACTCTCTTTTGTTCAATTAAACAAAGTCTTAGAGCATCTCCAGCCGCACCCCCCCTCCCCAAACAAGCCAGGGTGCCTTCTTTACCGCCGCCACCGAAAAATGACCCAGTTGCACCCCCAGGACACCGAATTCCACCGGTTTGGCCCAATTCCTTGCCCAGCGATCCCAGGCCGAACCCAATGCACTGGGGGCACTTGGGGACTCTGTCGGAACGAAAAGTGGTGCATGGGCCGCCACTGTCAGGCGAGAAACACCTTTTCCCCGCCTAGATTCGACTCGCGAGAGGTCGGACGGCACTTCCACCCTTCGCCGCATGCCGATCCCGGCGCCATAGCCACTGCCTCACCGCTAGAAAGGCCACACCCCTCCGGAAAGAGAGGGTTTCGCAGCGACATCCTCCATCCCGCTCCTAGACGAGCTCTCCAGGACTCCAAACACGCAGGTGGGGATACCGACGGCTGCCCACCCACTATGCCTGCTAGGTGTTCAGCGATTTGCCTGTTCGGCGATGGACTCCGATGATAAGGATTCGTTCGCGGCTCTGATGGAGGAGGAAGCCAAGGACGACACAGACGACGAACAACACCTCATGATCCTCGACGCTCTGGCCGGCCTGTTCACGAACGATGCAAAGCCACGACGAGGTGGCTCGGCGCCGGGCTGCCGCAAGAGCAAGCAGAGGCATCGAATGGAGGGCTATTGCTTGCTCTACGCCGACTGTTTTGCCGGCCCTCCACTGCACGGCAGGAAAGTGTTTCGGCACCGTTATCAGATGAACCGGAAACTCTTCCTCAGGATTGTGAATGCCATCCTGGAGTTCGACAACTATTTCATTTGCAAGAAGAATTGCACAGACACAGTTGGATTCTCCTCACTCCAGAAGTGCGCGACAGCTATGAGGATGCTTGCATACAGAGCTCGCGGTGATATACAAGAAGACTATGGATGCATGGCCGAGTCCACCACTATTGAGTGTTTGTATAAGTTCTGCAGGGCAGTGGTGGCAGTGTTTGGACCACAATACTTGCGATCACCCAATGCTAAAGACACTGCTCGAATCCTAGCACAGAATGCAGCAAGAGGATTTTCTGGGATGCTTGGAAGCATCGATTGCATGTAGTAGGCATGGAAAAACTGTCCATTCTCTTGGCAGGGGATGTACAAAGCTGCTAAAGGAGCTTGTTGTGTGGTACTTGAGGCAGTGGCCACACAAGACCTCTGGATTTGGCAGGAACTCACAATGACATCAACGTACTGCAGTGCTCGAATGTGTTTGCCAAGCTTGTTGAAGGTCATGCTCCTCTGGTGAACTTCGAGGTCAATGGGTGCCACTACAACAAGGCATACTACCTAGCAGATGGCATCTATTCTAGATGGTCCATATTTGTGAAGACTATCTCAAACCCTGTGCCAGAAAGCCAGAACTGCTACTTCGCCAAGTGCCAGTAGGCCTGCAGGAAGGATGTCGAGCGGGCATTTGGTGTGCTCCAATCTAGATTTGCTGTTGTCCGGTACCCACTCTGACCTGGTCGAAATCTCAGATGTGGGAGGTGATGAATTGTTGTGTCATCTTGCACAACATGCTCATTGAGAGCGAGCAGGAAGAGCCAGTGTTTGACACTGAACCATATTTCAGGCAGGGTCCTCTTGCATATTATTAAAAAAAGGCAATTTCTATGTAAACGGTGTGCAAATTTTGCCATTATTTATTTATTTATTTATTTTTCATTTTCGCTTTCTTTATATATTTGCATTTCTCTTTAACTACATAAATGCACGGATATGTGTAGTGATACGATAGCTCCTAGCTAGCTTTTTTATTTTACTTGGAAGCCCCTAGCTAGCTTGTACTGTTTGTGTCTATACATGCATGGCGGCATTGCTGGCTCGCTTCCGCTGACCGTGAGGCAGCGAGCCGTTCCCTGCAGCCTTGCACGCATGCATGCTCGTCCTTCCGGTCAGCGTAGTGCACAAGGCCGGTGGAGCGCGTTGTGTGTTGCCAACGCCACACGACAGAAATCGACTGACCGGAATTTTAATTTCAGTCAGCTGACCCTTAGCCGGTCCCACTAGTGGTACTGATCCGTTACAACGTGCTGAAGTGTGCTAGTTTCTTGGTAGTTCCTTGCGATTAACTCGATAAGTTGAGGCCCATGTGGCCTTCCCTGTCGTTCTCGACGAAACAAAGCTCTGCTCCCATGGCCGACCGAAACAGGGGAAGATGCCGAGGATGATTCCGACGACGAACGCCGATGGGGAAAATTGGGTCTATAGTAATAGAACTGGTGTTCACTACTCAGTTTGGTATGATTCAGACCAGATGTAACTCGCTGCTTTATCTGGTCTAGGTGTTGTAGCACTACCAAGTTTGCTCTATCAAAGTTGCTGCGTTGATCTGAGTATGTCACGTGCAGTTCCCTGCGACCATTGCAGTGACCATCTCCTTCGAGCCTCCCATCGTGCTTGTTAACGGGCAAACCAACACTAACACCAGGCGGCTGGTCTGCGCCATATAGAAAATTCTCACAGAAAGAGATGCACTCTTGTGCCAAATAGCCCTGGGCGATGCTTCCATCCGGACGGGACATGTTACAAACGAATCCTTTGATGATCTCATTCATCCTCTCAAACGGCATCATGTTGTGCAGGAATGACGACCCCAGGTCTATTATGTCATCCATAATATGGACACACAGATGCACCATCACGTCAAAGAACGCGGGCGAGAAGTACATCTCAAGCTCATTCATATCACAATGATCTCTTCCTGTAGCCTTTGGAGCTGCTTCACACTGATCGACTTTCGAGAGATGACGTCGGTGCTAGGATCGGTCGGATCGTGAAGACGTACGACTACATCAACCGCGTTGATATAACGCTTCCGCTTTCGGTCTACGAGGGTACGTGGACACACTCTCCCCGCTCGTTGCTATGCATCAATATGATCTTGCATGTGCGTAGGAATTTTTTTGAAATTTCTATGTTCCCCTACAGGTATCAACAAAATACTTAAGGGTCATAGCCGTGTAGGGGTTTGTGCCTTACTTTGGGCAATTTGGAATTGCCGGAATGACTGTGTTTTTAACATGTCTCGCTCTATTAACTTTTTACAGGTTATCTTCAGAGTCACCGCATCGATCCGTATGTGGGCATCACTTCAGCGTGGTGACGTTGGGGGGCTCATGGCCTTTGGGTGCAACCGTCTGGAGATGGTTTCACAGGCGTTATTTGACCGGTTTGGCTGGCATGTCACTAATAGATTATGTGGTTAAGTCATGTAATCTTTCGTTTGTACCCACCTTTTGTGGTGTTTTCTTTTTTTTTATCATTTTAGTTGATACTATGTACGTTTCAGACATATTTATTTCCTTTTAATAAAAATGGTTGTGTGCATTATGATGATGCAAAGGCCGGGTCTTTCCCCTTTGAGAAAAAAAACATATCTGCTATAGCATAACTTTTATCAAGTAACCTGCTATATCATGATTGAAGACAGTGACTGTTTGCATTAATGCTGCATTTCATCATGGCTACATATCTTGACCTGAAAAATGCGACGAGAACAAAACAGCAAGAGATCTATACCAGCATCAACAAATGGTGATCAGTTTAATAAGATTCCTTCTTCTGAGCATTATGCAATTTTATTTGGAATAGCACTTTTAGGAGCTGAGGAAAAACACGGCGGTAGGGGCACGATCATTAGTCAACAGGTTGAACGATATACATATACATATTGAATAATTTAATACATGTTAAACATTTATTTGAATAAATTTATCAAATGCACAAGTAATTTATTTTTCAAAAATATCATGAACACTTTTTAAATGTGTGGACATTTTTGAAGAGTTACGTATTTTCTAAATGGCATAAATATTTTTTTGAATTGTATTTTTTCCATTTTATGAATTATTTTAAAATGCCATGACTGTATTTTGAATTGTTTGAACATCTTTTGAATTGTATGAACATTTCTTAAAAATTACATGAGAAAATTTTCATGAACATTTTTCAAAAATGTCATAAACATATTCTGCAAACAAACTTTTATATTCCTTGAATAAATTTTAATGCGGAGCGAACATTTTTTAAGAACTATCTAAAGTAATTTTCCATATAGATATAAATTTAAAATGCAAAAATACCACTCTTGCCAAAAACTGAGACACGAAAAAATTGAACATTTTTAATACATGAGAAATTAAAAAATTCAAAATATAAAAAAGAGATGGTAAAGAGTGAAGAGGCAACCATTCTTGTCGCGCTGCAAGTGAGACACAGGCCCTCTGAGAAACAAATGCTAACTTCTCACATAGAACACCGATAAGAAAACAAATGAAAAAAAAAATTTAAAGGTTCTAAAACAGGTCCGAGAACATTCCAGATTTAGCGTTGATCAGACAGCCCACTAAGGCGAGGGCACAGCGATTGCAGGCGAGACAGACCGGAATACCCTATTTGACGCGCGCTGCGTCAAACTGTCGGCGCTTCGCACAGGCGAAGCGACCGAGCGACGCAATGGGCCGGCTCATTATGCGTACGCAGTTCATGTACTATCGTCCGTTTTTGGGAACCTTCCAGAAGGTTCCCTAAACCGGTATATTTTATCTTACTGGTTTTCCTTATAATATCGGGGTTTTTTAATTTCTTTTTGTTATTTTTCTGTTTCTTTTTCTTCTTTCCATTACTTTTTTCTGTTTCTCTTTCTTATTTCGAGTTTCTTTTCTCTTTCTTCACTTTTTTCATGTTTTTGAAAAAAGTTCCAAAAATTAAAAAATGTTCAAATTATTATAAAAAATCATGAGTTCAAATTTTCGTCATAAATTCAGAAAATGTTCCATTTTTAAAATATTGTTCTAGTTTCAAAAAATGTTTCCGTTCTTTAGAAATTGTTTGCAAATTTCAAAAAATGTGCATGTTATCACTTTTTCAGGAGTTTCAAAATTGTTCACTTTCAAATTTTTGTTCACAAATTTCAAAAAAATGTTCGGGTGATTCAAAACATGTTCCCGTTTAAAATAAATTGTTCGCAAATTTCAAAAAATGTGCACAGTTTCATTTTTGAGTTTTGAAATTGTTCAGTTTCAAATTTTTGTTCACAAATTTTAAAAAATGTTCGGGTGGTTAAAAACATGTTCCCGTTTTAAATAAATTGTTCGCAAATTTCAAAAAATGTTCACAATTTCATTTTTGAGTTTTGAAATTGTTCGGTTCTAAATTTTTGTGCACAAATTTTAAAAAATGTTCGGGTGGTTCAAAACATGTTCCCATTTTAAATAAATTGTTCGTAAATTTCAAAAAATGTGCACAATTTCAATTTTGAGTTTTGAAATTGTTCAGTTTCAAATTTTTGCTCACAAATTTTAAAA
>NC_041385.1:3624632-3639418 GCF_002162155.2 Triticum dicoccoides | reverse complement strand
TTGTTCGCAAATTTCAAAAAATGTGCACAATTTCATATTTGAGTTTTGAAATTGTTCAGCTTCAAATTTTTGTGCACAAATTTTAAAAAATGTTCGGGTGGTTCAAAACATGTTCCCGTTTTAAATAAATTGTTCGCAAATTTCAAAAAATCTGCACAATTTCATTTTTTAGTTTTGAAATTGTTCAGTTTTAAATTTTTGTTCACAAATTTTAAAAAATGTTAGGGTGGTTTAAAACATGTTCCCGTTTTAAATAAATTGTTCGCAAATTTCAAAAAACGTGCACAATTTCAATTTTGAGTTTTGAAATTGTTCAGTTTCAAATTTTTGTTCACAAATTTTAAAAAAATTTCGGGTGGTTCGAAACATGTTCCTGTTTTAAAAAAATTGTTAGCAAATTTCAAAAAATGTGCACAATTTCATATTTGAGTGTTGAAATTGTTCAGCTTCAAATTTTTGTTCACAAATTTTAAAAAATGTTCGGGTGGTTCAAAACATGTTCCCGTTTTAAATAAATTGTTCGCAAATTTTAAAAAATGTGCACAATTTCATTTTTGAGTTTTGAAATTGTTTAGTTTCAAATTTTTGTTCACAAATTTAAAAAAATGTTCGGGTGGTTCAAAGCATGTTCCTGTTTTCAAAAAAAAATCGGATTGTCAGGACTGTAGCCGATTCCGACAACAGCCTAAACCAGTATAGGGCAGATTCAGTTAACTGAAAGCAGGAGCACCGTCAATCTGCGGGCGCACGGTCACCAAGGGTCACTTACCGTTTCATCCAGGCGAGACTTCACTGACCGCTGATCTTCAGATGGACGGCTGGAGTGGATGTGATCGCAGTAGGTTAAGATCAGCGCGACCTGTAGTGGAGCTACCGGTCTCTTTTTGCTTTTTCACTTTCTATAGCTATTTAACAGACTCCCAGGGCGCGTTGTCTCGCTGGTTACTTTCCTGGTTCTCGGGGGCGGACGATGACGAGAAGGAAGCCATGATCCATGCGGTGTATGGGCTTTGGCTGGCTCGAAACGAGGCCAGGGAAGGTAGAAGGATTGCTCACCCACATGATATAGTAGAATCTGTGTGTGCATACATGCAGGAATGGAAGAACACACATGAGCCAAAGGGAAGCCGGGTTAAAGAAAACATAACTTAGAGATGGTTACCGCCTGAAGAGGGATGGACTAAGGTGAATTCAGATGGAGCGGTAGCGAAACATGGAGACAGGGGGGTGGGGGGGTGGTGCTGCGAGATCATCAGGGAACTTTCATTGCAGCAGCATGCACCGTCTTCCCCTCCCATGTGGACCCAGAAACGGTGGAGATTTTGACGTGCAGAGAAGCACTAAGGCTGGCAAGAGATAGAGGGGCTGACAAAGTGCATGTGGAGCTCGACAACCTGGCGGTAGTGCAAATGTTGAAGGACCCGGAGCGAAGCATGGCTGCTGTTGGGCCGTGGATACAGAAGTTAAAAGGTGTGCTGCATTCCTTTGACGATTTCAGGGTTGAGTGGATCAGACGATCTGCGAATGTTGCTGCGCATAAGTTAGCTAAAGTAGGTGTTGGTGATAGTCTTTGTAAGAGTTGGGTTGGGGTTCCACCAGACTTTATCCTCGATGTAATATCGGATGACATTCCGAGCTATGGTTAAATAAAGCGGCAACGTTAACCTAAAAAAAAGCTATTTAACAGAGTCGATCCTTGTGTGGACGTCATCTATCTCATAATTGGGTTGTGCGCTAAGCCGCCGTGTTCCGGCTGGCACAAACCCTAGCTACTTTCCCTTGCAATCCATCCGCAATCACCACCTCAATTCGAGCAATTTCGTGTGTTTGAGCAATTTCGTGTGTTTTCTCACGCTAGATGCTAAAGATCATCGACAGTTCTAGCTAGGTCCTGTCAGGTGGTTAGGTTACCGAGCGGCACAATGTTTTAGATACTTTGCATGGTCTTTGCTCTCGAGTTGTGTTCAGTTTTTTCCATGTAGAACTTACCAAAAAAAATCTTGCATACATACTACTCCCTCCGTTCCGAATTACTTGCCTTAGATTTATCTAGATACGGATGTATCTGGCACTAAAATGAGTCTAGATACATATGTATCTAGACAAATCCAAGACAAGTAATTCGGAACGGAGGGAGTAGACAAATAAAGAGATGTGTGCATTTAGATTAAGCAGTTCCGAAGAAAAAATTGTTTAAACTTTTTGTGTGTGGTGATGAGTTGCTCTTTAAGTCATAAACTCTCTGTATATATATATATATATATATATATATATATATATATATATATATATATATATATATATATATATATATATATATATATATCCTACTACCGGATGTAGCTACACCCGGTTCTCATATACTATCATGTGGTAGTATATACTCTACTTTATTATTTTTAGTATATTCATATACTATATCTAAGATACTCCCAAGTGATTTGTATGAAAAAACTGCAAGTGAGGTCATAATTTTATTGTATTTGTGAAATACGTACATATTTATACGTGAAATAGAGTATGCGCAAAATATGATACATACTACTCCCTCCGGTCCTTTTTACTCTGCATATTAGGTTTGTCTGAAGTCAATCTCATCCAACTTTGACCAAGTTTAGATAAAAAATTATAGACATTCACATAACAACACCAATATCATTAGATTCATCTTGGAATATATTTCCATATTATATTTATTAAATATTATAGATGCAAATAATTTTTAATAGAAATTTGGTCAAACATAGCAAAGTTTGACTTTCGGCAAAACCAATGTGCAGAGTAAAAAGGACCGGAGAGAGTACCAAAAAAGTAGTATATATACTACCTAAACATTCTTATATACTACATACTACGTGTACATACTCTCCGATAGGATAGATACTACCTAAAACGTATGAACCACTCTAAGCTACCCGCCAGCGCCTCAGCGTCTGGCGTTTTTTCACCGTGCAGTTAAACATCCATCCGTTTGTTTCTCTTCACGTTGTTGTTTGGTGCTGCAGCTGATGACGGGTGGGCCTCCTTCCTTCGACCCAGCGTTGCAGCGTGTGCCTCGTGTGTGCGCCCCCGTGCTCCTCGAGCACCGCGTCCCCGCTCCCCGGACGATGCTTCGGTGCCGAAGCTGCGTCCCCGCTCCCCATCCCCAACTCTGCGCAGCCGCCGCCTCTCCCCCGCTCCCGCAGTCCTCTCCGCCCCCCGGGGAGCGCCCAGCCCCACGCAAGAGTTCAAGGGCAGAGCCCCAGCACGGCGCCGGAGTTCAGCGGCAGGGCCGGAGCGAATAGCCAGGCCGACGCCCTGGTTCGGCCCCGGTCCACAGGGGAGTTGGCGACGGCCTCGTGAGAGGCCAGGACCTCCTCCCCGTAAAGCCGCCGAGCACCCGGATCTCCGTCGCCGGGTGCCCCACCGAGCCGCGCCGCCTCTCTGCTCGCCCGGCGTGGGGCGGAGTGGAGGAGATCCGAGCCGGGGAGGCCTTCCGCTGGTAAGCCCTAACCCGCCTGGACCGATCTCGCTTTTGATCTGTTTTTTTCCCGTGGTGCGGTGTTTCCGCTGCTGCTGGGCTGTGAGCGATCAAAAACTGAACCTGGAATCCGAATCTTATTATGCAGTGGGGGGTGCTGTGCCCCCGTAGGCTAGGTCTACAGCCCGAGTTGCATCCGCCGGTGAGTCGAGGAAGCGTGGATGTCTTCTCTGAGCTGGAGCTGGTCTTTACTTATCCTGCAGTTCCTCGATGAGGAGAAGTTCAAGGAGACCGTCCACAAGTGAGTGATTCAAACTCCAAAAAAAAGGAGACATAAATTGGTGCTGTTCGTTTGTCTAGCGTGCTCACTTGGAGCTCTTGTCGCTGTTTAGGCTTAAGCAGGAGTCTGGGTTCTACTTCAACATGAAGTAGTTCGAGGACGAGGTGATCAATGGGAATTGGGATGAGGTGAAGCGCTACCTCGGGGGCTTCACCAAAGTCTACAACAATCTCTACTCAACGAAGCGCAAGCAGAAGTATCTCGAGGCCCTCGGTAAGTAAGTGCAGGGGGAAGAGGTGTATGTCCAGGGTGATTTACCTCCTCCAGCCACTCTCAGTTTGTTCCAATTCAGTCCCCTCTGAGTTTGTGCTAAAAGAAAGTTCTTGTTCGGGATTTGAGTTTTTCCTTTTAACGTGTGCTCCTGCAAGATCAGCGGCGCTCCCTCGGCTGTGCCTGGGTGTTCGACCTGCCAGTGTGGTACAGGAGCAGCAGCGACCATCCTGCCAAGGACCTCCAGCAATCACCTGCTCACTCTTGCTTCACAGACTATCTATTGTGGTCAGTTCAGGTGATTATAAATTATCCTCATGCCCTTTTTTTCAGTTTCCTCGGTGATTGTTGGCACCCAGGATGTTACAATCTATTTCATGATCTGATAATTAGCTAGGAATTTTTGGAATAGGATTTTAATCAGTTAATGTTTCTTTATTTGGTCTAGAAAATTCGAGGTTTTAGGATCTTTGGAAGTTTTGGGAGGTATCCCCCGTCTTGTCCGCAGTTGAAAGGTGTGTGCAAGTCTGAGAAAAATACCTTTTGTTTTACTTATGTTTCAACTCTGACGAGGCATGTTTGTCCGGGTGGTAAAAATGCAGTGTGAATGTTTCTTTTGCTAATTTGGGGATTTTGATAGAAGAATGTTGTTTTGGGCTGGTGCTAAGGATCATTCAGTTTCAAGGAAAAAGATATATCTGTGGTTTCTTTGCTTTATAGAAGATAGAAGATTCATTATATGATGTTTTCATTTTGGTAACCATAAGAAATTTTACATTCTATGGCGAATTTTATAATTATTTGTTTGGATTCTGAATCATGCTAGTCAAGGTTGTCTTTGTAATAATGCGTTATATTGTACACATGAGTTCTCTAAAATTCTCTGGTGGTTTATTCTATTATAAAGCCAGCAAAAGAAGCTGGGGAAGGGAATTGTTTAAGGACAAGAGAAAAGCCATGAGTTGTCTTGCTGAGAAAAGAAACAAGTAATATCACATTCTGAAGGTTCATTTCCTTATATATGGGCATGGAGTCCTTCAAATCGTTAGCATTGCAGTTTTCTAACCATGTACATAGGTGATACGCAGCTAAGCACTTGAGCTATGATTATTGTTATATGTATGGATTAATAGTGGTAATCACTGTTTGGCCTTGAGCAGCTAAGCTAACTCAAATGTATACACTCTTTCAACGTAACTGATTTACCTAAAGAACTCGGTTGATTATCAGGCGTGCATTTTGTATGCATTGAAATAAGATTCAGAATTCATGATGATTGGTTTATGTTGTGTACATATAGGAAGTAACTTCTCATGAGCCAACTTTTTTTTGGGGTGTGTTGTGCTGAGGAAATCTTATGCTTCCGCGCGTACATTTTGTTTGTGTTTGTCTAGAGTTTTTTTTTGTGCTTACAGCACAAGATATTCTTATTTACTTTGATTCATCTATTTGTAGCAAAAAACTATTTCTTCGTGCATAAATGTGTTCTCTTCATTATTCAGGTCAAATGAGTGAGACCGTCATTTTTGTATTGCCCTCAAGGGAGGCTGATTTTCTGTGTACATTTCATTTGCCATCAAGGCGATCATGACGTCCACTCATGTCTAATCCTAATGGTGAACTGACTTTTAGTTCTACCAGAAGAACTATGAATCTGAGTTTTATATCTTTTTTTTGCATCTAAATATGGGGTGTTTGTTATTCAGGTCATATGTGTGAGCCAATCCATCTGTATCGGCTTTGAGGGAGCTGTATTGTTTCATTTGCCATCCAGGCGATCACGACATTGACTCATCTCTATTCATGATGGTGAACCGATTTTGACAGTTGTTTATGGTTCTGAAAATGATTGCTGGGGAAGGAGGACCATTCGTAATTTGGCCTCAAGGACATGCTCTACTTTAGCTTGCAGGTTGTGACCTTCCTTCCCTCCTCTTACTGGTCTGCTTTTAGTATTATTAAACTGCACGACACAGATGAAATTTTTTGATTATGCCTAGACCTGGATTCTTTGGGGGTGATACAGCTATACTGGCAGATGAATATTTATAGAGAAATGTCTTGGAAATTGCAAGTAGATGACTACTCTACACTAGCAGATGCTTAATAATCTGTGACAATAAGATCCAGTCGCATGTCATATGTCGATTCTCTTACAGAGAGCATATTCAGACACATATGTTGGTCGGTGAGCATATTATACAGTCTCCACCAGATGCATTTGTGTTTTGTAAAAATGCAATGATGCTATGTAGAGATTGCTCTTGCACTGTTTTTCTACTATCTTCTTGTTTCTCTATTTCTGCATTTTAAGTTCCCAAATGCCTAGATAATTAATGCAGCGTTTTAAGTTCCCATTTTAAGTTTCTCTGTTTTTGCATTTTAAATTCAGAATGACACTTCAATGGCTCACGGCAGTGAAAGTGCCAACAAATGATTCCCAGGGGAAGAAGCAGTTTCCAAACGAGGAAGGTAGTTTAATTTGCCGTGAAAATGGATATCATGGACGTTAATTAGGTTAGTGTATCTCCAAGTGTTATTAGAGTACCGCACGAAGAAGTCAGATTTTGTAAAAGTACAGGTCGGGGAGAAAAGTGCCAGGAAGAGGAAGCAGCAGCCAAAATCTGACAAGATGCAAAGGCCCATATCGAGTATGTACTGTACTCAAAGGGATTAAGTTCAGTTATTAAAATGTCTTCCCATCCAAATTACTTATTAAATGGTTTTAAGTTTTACTGAGTTAGAGAAGGCCTTGTTGCTTCTATTTTATCCTTCTGGCAACAAATTGGATTGTTTATTTTATATGAAAGCATTATTATTTCCCCCTCATCAGTTGGAAGGCTTTTAGGACTCGCTGATCTCTCTCTTTCTTCTAACTGACTAGCTGATCTTCACTTACCTATAAAGGGAAGATGGCGGTAATAGATATAAAAAAGAATGAGAAGAAAGCAACATTGAGATTTCTTTTCATTAGCTGTAGGTGAAATTCACTGTTTTGTTCATGTATAACCGTAGAAGCTTCGTTCTAATGAACTGGTTTGCTTTTGCCAAATTAAGCTGGTTGTGGTGGGACAGATTTGTGCCATCTCAATTTGGAGTGGACTTGTTTGTTAGTGTAGCTAGCTAGCATATCTTGGATAATATGGATCGGCATTGTACTAACTAACCTTTACAGTTATTTTCAATACTTTAGGGTTCCCTTTTCTACGGGTTCCCTTTTCCCACACATGGATGCTGACCATGGTGAACTGCTAATCACTACTGGAGATGGAACTATCGTTATTACAGTCCACTTTATCAAGGGTGTTGACAAAAGGGCCACCATCACTAGAGGCTGGAGCGACTTCTTCCGTCAGGCACACATGAACAAAGGGCAAACATATGTTTTCGCCTTCAAATACACTTCCAAGGGACTGCGCCTGATCGTCTACTCAATATAAGCAAGTTGCAAGAGCCCCTTGTTATATAACTTAGCATTAGTATAAATGCCTACCAAGACTTCTATGTTTATCATCCTTTTGGATTTTATGTAATCCCTAAGACCATCCTGTGCATTTAACTGTCGGTTATTTGCTGCTTAGACTGTTGTATGGTATGCTTTTGAAACAGCCACCATCTATCTATTATCAATCCGTATTTATTTCCATTTGTGTTTACATATTTTAATATACACTATTTCAATATTTGGCTTGCACTTGGCCTTTGCGCCATCGGCGCAACGGGTGAAACCAGTATATATATCACGATGGCATTGCTATCATGTATCTGCCAATTAGATTCTTTTCCGACCAACTGTTGCAACGTGTGTATCTCCTTTTAGTTTTCTGAATCAGTGGCTTCTAAATAGGCAAAACCAAGATACTAAATCATGCCAAACAAAAGAACCAGCTACTGAATCAGCAAGATTTTCTACTTTATTAAGCTGGCTAAATATGCTACACAAACGTTTGGACCCGGCACGGCGTGCTTCTGGTCTAGTTATTATTATTATTATCACAATAATACTAAGTTTCTACTAATTCGTCTCCTAATATAAGATGTCTTTTGACATTACATTAATGTTAAAAAACGTCTTACATTATGGGACGGAGGGAGTAGTACACACAACAAACAGTAGTAACAGTAACATATTTATTTCCTCAATAAAGAACATATTAACATATTTATTTGTGTTGGGCAATCGCGGTTGGTCATCTCTCCATCGCCGTCTGCAGATTTTCTATGACTTCAGTGATGCGAGGTCTGTTATCCCAGTCCGCCCACATGCAGCGTTTCGCCGTGTTGGCGACCATCTCGAGTGCAACCATCTGCGTTGACGTGGGTTTCATCCAGGCGGGGAAAACCATGACGTCATGCAGGTGCCCGTTCCTCACTGTGTCAGCCAGGCTCTGTGTCATGCCGTCGTCCCCGCTCAACGGTGGCCTCCCCGTCACCGCCTCTAACATGACCATCCCCAGGCCATGCAAGTCAACAGCCTGACTCAGTACCTTCGTTTCGGCATAGACCGGATCGATGTAACCAATCGATCCAATGACCTCATCCACAAGCTGACCGACATGCTCCCCGCCCGTCGCTTGGAAGACCGCCGCGCCGAAGCCCAGTTGGAGTCCAGGAGGACGTTCAATGAGCTGACGTCGCGGTGGATGATGGGTGGATTCGCGTGGAGGTGGAGGTACTCGATGGCGCGCGACAGGCCAAGCAGCACCTTCACCCTTATCTTCCAGCTGAGCGTGCAGCCGTCACCTGCTCGCATGATGAATATTGGAGATGATACGAAAAGCCTGACCAAGGAGGAAGCCAACGGGCATCTCCATGGATCCATTCAAAGCTTTTGACTTGATAGTGGATGCATTTTATTCACACTTGTGCACAAAACACGCTGGAGAGAAAACACACAATCCATGTACTTGTTGCTTACTGGTGGAAGCATGGATTGATGAGGTGTTTTTTCCTGGTAGCTGCATGTTTGAGGATGGGAGCAGCTATGCCCCCACCCTAGGGCCAGCCCATTTATTCCTGTTAATATTTTAAAAAGAGTGCAGGGTACTCCATTCAAAGCTTTTAGACTAACTCATAAACTCCTGATTAAGAGCGAAACACACTAACCAACTAGGGCATCTAAGCACTTATACCTATTTACTCTCTTTTTTCCTTAATTCTCTTCTTCTGCAGTTCACGAAAGCCCCCAGTTTTGGTAGGCCGTCGCATTAATTGTCAAATAGAACTTTATAACACTATTCTTTATGTTTTCTATTCTTTTTCATTTTTTTTGTTTTTCCTATTTCATTTCATTTTTCTTTTTCACAAAATGCTAGAGCTTTCCAAAAATTTCACAAAATTGTTGCATTTCCAAAATTTCCAAATTGTTCTCGACTTCTGGCCTCGACAAAACAGCAAAGAACTAATTGGTTGGAGCATTACCCGGGCCACTCTCATGGCGAGGCGGACAGGATATCTTGGGGAAAACTATGGAACCTGAGCATCCCGTCCAAGATTAAGGTGTTTTCTTGGCGTTTAGCCAAGACTTCGCTCCCAACTGGAGATGTCCGGAGTCACAGAAAAATGACAGATACGCCGGCGTGTTCCATATTCAACGCGGCTACTGATTCCTGGAGACACTCTTTATTTGATTGCCATATGTCCCGATGTGTGTGGGCTTTGGCCGAGGAGGAACTAACTGAGGTTGCTATCTCAAACCGAACTGAAGATGCAAGATTATGGGTCTTTTGGCTGCTTGATACCTTACCAGAGGAGGAGGTAGTTCAAGTCTTGGTTATGATGTGGGCCATATGGTGGGCGAGACGACGTGCTATCCATGACGATCAATACCAAAGCCCCCTAAGCACCTCGGTTTTTGTCACAAAGTTCCTGGAAGATCTTGATTTGGTGGCGGAAAGCAAGCGGCGCCCGGACAAGGACCGCTTGCGATGCATAAGGACTTGCATGTAACAGCTGATAATGCAAGGGCCAGCGTAACCGGATCGACATGGATTCCCCCAACCGACTTCGGGGTGAAAATTTATGCTGATGGTGGTGTGTCCGGATGTGGTAGAAGAGGTGTCGTGGCAGTCGTCTGCCGAGACAAGGCGGGAACTTTCCTGGGAGCTTCAGCGAGAGTTTTTGAAGGTCTTACGGACCCATCCTCGCTAGAGGCGCAAGCATGCAATGAAGCCCTTTCACTGGCCGAGGACCTCAACTTGAATGATGTTTGTGTGGCATCGGACTGCGCTGAAATGATCTCCAAGATCGGGACGGAGGCTCCTTGCCACTATACAGCGATACTCCGGGAGATTAGCCACCGCTCTGCTGTTTTTCATAATATTCGCTTTGTTCATGAAAATAGGAAGTTTAATTTTGAAGCACATTCGCTTACAAAAGCTGCTGCTTCTTTGTCTAGCGGGCGCCATATGTGGCTTGTTTCTATGCCCGATATCATCTGTATCCCTATGAACATCCAACTATAATAAAGGTTACACATGCTAAAAAAAACCAAATAGGAGTTCAGGAGTGAACCAACCTGTGGTTGAATGGTTAGAGGGACAGTGGTATCCCCAGCCCACCAGGGTTCAAATCCTGGTGCTCGCATTTATTGCTGAATTCATTTCAGGATTTTCGGCGATGCGCATTCAGTGAGGGGAGGCGTTCCTGTCTATAACGAGGCGCCTACGATGACTTCGTTAATCTCAAGATGATATGCCGGCTCAGTCTTTCGGAGGTGCTCATAGGGATAGGGTGTGCGTGTGTGCGTGTGTGCATTCATAGGGATGAGTGTATGCACGTGTATATAAGCGCTTGTATCTGTACTGATTTTCAAAAGAAAAATAGGAGTTCAGGAAACGCCCATATGTCGCTTGTTGCGAGGTGTATGAGACGATCGCTTACAACGCCATATGTCGCTTGTTCAGGAAACGCCCATATGGTCTCCACCACAGCAAAGCGCATCCCCTATTTTTTCTTTAAAAATAATTGTAACACAGTGTTAAACAGTTGTCAGCGTAATTCAAAAATGGTAATAGCATTAAATAATCTGACATTTAAAAATGTTCATGCGTTTTGACATAAATTTCCGTGACATTTAAAAAAATAGAATTGAAAAAATATTCATATAATTGAAATAGTTTTTTATAAAAATGTTCTCGCTATTGGATAAAATGTTCATGACATTTCAAAAAAATTAAGATGATGTATTTAAAAAAAATGCACGCAAAGTTTAAAAAGAAAGTTTCATACAGGGGCGAAAATAGTAAGTGAGATCTAAAATAATGTTCACACATTAAAAAAGTAGGTTTTGACATTTAACAGTTTTATACAATGTATCAAAATGTTCGCATAGTTTAAAAATGTTCCATGTGATTCAAAAAAAATGTTTTAATGTGTATTTGAAACATGTTAAAGAGGTACACAATAAAATGTTCAAAAAATGTATTTTTGAAAAATATTGATCACATATTTAAGAAATATTGAACATATAAAAAAATCATGTTTACATCTATAAGAAAACTGCACGACGTGTATTGGAAATAGCAGAGGAGGTAGCAATTAATTTTACTGCACGACATCATGTTTACATCTATAATCAAATTTTGTACTGCCAAAATGTCTTACATCAGTGAATAGAGGAGGTAGCAATTAATTTTATTACTTTTTTGGTTATGAGCAATGTGGATTCTTGTGAATGTGGATTGTATAAGAACACGGTAAGAACATCTAGGTGCAAAATGAACCCCTTTTTATAGAGAGAGAGGCATACAAAACATAGCACGACCGGATGACGAACATTGTCAACCTAGATTATCAAGTAGCATACCTTCAAAGACAAATATTAAGATTGCCGAGTAGCATGGAGGAGGAGCTACCACAGCCACATGCGTGATTCGTCCATCAATGTCAACACGCCAATTCAACACATATCGGTGGTCTACGACGCTAGGTGTTGTTGTGGCGCGTTGAATCCAACGCAATGGCACCTTCTGTTTCCGTGAATTCTTCTTTGGCCGGCTAATTCTGAGTGATGAGCGTCTGTAAGTGAAATTGATGATTGATGACAATGATAGTTAGGTCTAATAAGACAACTAGCTAGGGCGCACAATGTTGGTGCGTAAGGATACATAATCGGAGTTGGATACCCACGGGGGCCTGGACCGAGTCACCAGGAAGAGTACCTAAGGGCTCCCAAGTTTGGCTCCCTCATGGGCACTCGGAGGATATGAGACGCGTGCTCTAAGTCAGAGATTATAAATGTCATGGAGGATATCTTCCCCTTAACGGAAGGATCACCCTATCCTATCGTATTCCCCGAAGAAGCTACCAAATTGTCATTCTCCGCCTAGCATTTAAGGGACAGACGGATCTTCGTCGAGGATCAAGTCATTATGAAGGTGAGAAGCTCATAGCTAGCTCTCTAGATTACATCAACTCCATTTTTACCCTCATACTGATCAATAAAAATAGGTAGGCGTGACATAGGGCTTCTACCTATACAGGGACTGAAGCTAGGTAAAACAGTCTGGTTAGCTTCGTCATCGTCTCGTCGAGATCCAGTTTGAGTGCACCATGTGTCAAGAAATTAAGGTGCTCCACACCAACGATGAGTGGGTGGTCGAACACCCCGGGCCGCAAGGAAAACGAGCCCAAGATCACGCGTGAGTATCTGTTCTAGCTAGAAGCCATTCGAGAGATATGCCACATGGCAACAAAGGTGACAAACATGATAGTCAGTGAGCATACCGGTGAAGGCGCAAAAGATGGGCGGTCAGGGCGGTTGGAGTCTTCAAGTTCAATGTTGTTCTGAATTTTGAAAGTGCGGCGTACTATTTGAAAGGAGTGGTTAGAGCATATAATTGTTTTTTAAGAGAAAAAGGTCGTTGTAAACACATAATTTGCATACAAAATGACGCAGGGTAGTTGCCAAACATATTGGAAAAGGATTGGCATATATCGAGACCTTCAGAAATGACTCGCTTTTTCCCTTCGGTGCCCCATCCATGTCAGGAAATTGCTTCATTCCTGAAGGAGGCTTCGGCACCTTCACGATGTCTTCTGCCGCCAGGAAAAAATCAGTTTGGGATAGTGATACTGAGCCTGATGGATTCTCCTAGTATGTTGGCTCTATGTATCTTCAGTAAGATAATTCGTTTTGCAAACTTTTGGTCTCTTTGCAGAGCGATGGTACAAGCCCATGTCGACGCTACAAGCCCATTCCTTTTCTTCAGCAAGAGTGCAATTCCTTATGTGATAAAGGGTTCCAAAAGTTCAAGGCTTTTTTATTTGAACTCACTGTTCAAGATATCTCCGATATTCCGATAAATCGGCCGATTTATCGCTTACCGCTGTGTGACCGATAAGATAAATTGTCCGATATGGCAATAAATCGGCCGATATGCCGATAAACTGGTCGATTTTCCCCTCATCATGGGTCGACCGATAAGTTCCCGATAAGCGATATCCCCAACATTGTTTGAACTCTAAAAGTTGTAGACAGATATTTAAAATGAGTGGTGTGACCGTATGTTCGTTTTTGCTCTAATAACATCATACACAACAATTTTCAACAACGGCGATATATAGTAGGAAATCTGAAGAATCACTAGAGACCTTGTCTTTTTCAACACCAAGACCTTACATAGATCCGTATCGAGCAAGTAGGGACAAGTTTACCTGAAGTCCTCTTCTACTCCCGAGTTCAAATGAGCTTGGAATGAACAGTAAATTCCCAAAAAAATGAAAACAAATTCAAAAAATCCTGAATTTTATTGTGGAAAACTTTGACAAATGTTCTTAGTGCTTATATAATTTCAGCATGAAAGGACATTCGTGGAAGCCGTGGCCAAAAAACAAAAAACAAAATCAGTACTCCAAAAAGCATTGAAAATAGCAGTTTTGGAAGTTGGAACATCGTTTTTTTTTTGGCTACGACTTCCATGAGTGTCCTTTCATTCTGAAATTTTGCAAGCACTAAGAATATATGTCAATGGTTGCCACAAAAAATGTTCAGCATTTTTTTATTGTTTTTTCCTTTTTTTTGGAATTTACTGTTCATTAGAGCTCATTTTTGCTCGAGCTGAGAAACATCACGTCCCAAGTTTACATACAAAATAAATAAGATGAGGCACTAGACTATCAAACATGCTGGAGAAGGGACAACTAACACACAGCCTGCCTCATGCATTCTCCCAAATAACTAACCAGCATGTCCATGAGTTTCTTGGTGACTATCCATCATCGGTTTATCTTTTCAGAAAAAAAAATCAATCATGCATAACCAGAAGAGAATAACTGTTACGCCTTTAGGGACACTACTCACAAACTGGGCATCATGCACACATCATTATTCACTCCTAAAATTGGAGCAAATGACATGACAGGAACATGATAAACCACAGCCACGCGCAATTCGGATACAAAAGATTCGAGATCGATGATCTAGAGGGTAAGCATAGCTAGCTTACAGGTGCTCTTGATTGAGCACGACAGAAAGCGGCCGGAGCAGGGGCGGAAGAAGCTCCTAAGTGCGGGCTTGTATTTCCGGCTGGTAGGGACGCGACGGCGGAGAATGGCGAGTTCCCTCGGCGCCTCCGGCAGCTAGTGGCGAACGAGCTACAACCCTAGACACTCGCCTGGTGTATCAGTAACTGCATGTTTTTTTTTTATTTTGAGCAACATCAGTCAGTGCATGTAGCGTATCGAGTACGTGGAATGGGGGGACAAGGAAGAGGAGTGCTATGGAGCTCTCGCCTGCAGCAGAGCCAACTTTCGCCTGGGCCGGCCCATCCATTT
>NC_041385.1:3620832-3624330 GCF_002162155.2 Triticum dicoccoides | reverse complement strand
TTCTTACTCGTATTTTCTTCCTTTTCCATTTTTCTTTCTTCCTTTTTCAGTTTTTCGATATTTTAAATGTTCGCTGTTTCCGTTTCTTTTACCATTTATCATTTTATTTCTGTTTTGAAAATTTATTTTCCTTTTTCTTTGTTTATTCCTATTTTTCTTTTTCTTTTTCTTACTCCTCGTTTCGCTTTTCCTATTTCGTATTTTGTTGCTTCTTTTCCTTCCTTTCCTTTCAGTTCTTATTACATTATTTTTCATCATGTATTAAAACAATTTCATCATGCATTTGTCAAAAGTATATAATATATTTGAAAAGGGTTCACCGCGTATTAGAAATGCCCAAAACATTTTTATATGAAAACGTGTTCTCAGTGTATTTATAAATGTTTGTTGTTTATTAAAATAAATTTATCGTGCATGTACAAAAAATAGTATCGTTTCCAAAAAATGTTCAACACATATATATTTTTATCATGCTTTAAAATATGTTCATCATGTATTAAATAAATGTTTTTGTGTTTAAAAATAATGTTCATCATGTTTTTCAAAAAATGATAATCATGTTTTAGAAAAAAAATAGAATAGTAAAAATACGGGCATCTTGTGTTTTATGTATTTTTTTAATAATGTATCTTCAACATGACCAGCTAGTATTAAAATATCATCATTAATTACTGAAAAAAATCTTCTTGAAAATGTTTACCATATACTATTAAAAATGGTCACCGTGTATTAAAAATGTTCACCATGTATTAAAAAATATACATCATGTATTTAGAAAATTATTGATTCTTTTGTGAAAACACCATTACATATTTTCAAAAAAGTAATCATCTTGTACTTAGAAAGTGTTCAATATGTAGTATGAAATGTTCATGATGTACCTTTAAAATGTTTGTCATGTATGAAAAACATCTCATCATATATTTAAAAAGTGCTTGCCGTGCGATACACTTGCTTTGAGTGAACGTTATGGATAAAATCATGAAAAGAAATAAGGGTTTTTTTATTCCCTAATAATGTAGAAAATGAACGGAAGATTTTGAAAAGAAAAGACGAAAGAGAAAAAAAGGAATAAAATGTACTTTTTTATTAAGAATACCTCACACTTTATTAACTCAAAATATTGCCAGGGATACACATAATGTTTGGTTTCTCAGCTAACCAAACATGTCAGCCAAAAGGCAAAGAAACACCCGCTCTAGCTAAAGAATGTGATTCAAGGTTCAACTCTCTCTTCTCGTGGAGAAACTCAAACATAGTGAAATCTTTCATGCTCTTATCTCATCTATGATCGCTTTAGATGAGACCCTATAGTCTTCCTTGAGGTGGTTCACCGTAGCAGTCCATGGCCACCACAATATTGTGTGCAAGCGAGGCCCTTTGCCAGGGAGAGTG
Organism: Triticum dicoccoides; assembly: GCF_002162155.2. NCBI lineage: Eukaryota > Viridiplantae > Streptophyta > Magnoliopsida > Poales > Poaceae > Triticum > Triticum dicoccoides. Next base: position 3,622,935 of record NC_041385.1, on the reverse strand, counting down.
CCTCGCCCGCCGCCATGGCTTCTAAAACTTCAGGCAATACCAGTTCTGCACCCAAAAAATTACCTGAGTCGCCTCGGCAGACAGCAGCAAATGGCCCAACAGTGCCATGATATAAAGACCTGGTACTTGTAAGCAGAAATCTCGGAGGCCCATGAAATTTATTTTGCATCCAGAATTCAAAAACCTTGATCTGTCAGCATTTTCAGATTTAAATTTTGGAAATGGCATGAGAAGCGGTCGCGGAGGGAGCAGGCCACTTCCCGTGACTGTGAGAGAGCCCGGCCAAAAGGAGTCAAACGGCTCGTCCTGTAAAGCCACCCGGTCAAGATGCATGTTCTCAGCTTTCTCACAATCGACTGCCACCCCGCCTCTTTGAATGAAAAGCACACAATGGAAATAAATCGGCTATAAGATTTTAGCAGATTTCAAAAATATATTATCCAAAAATATTCATGAAATGTCCATTAATTTTTAAAATAGTTTAAAGTACTTTGAAAATGAGGAAATTTGAAAAACAAATCCTAGTTTTTTTAGGAAATCATGAAAATTACTAAACTTTTAAAATATATAATTTATAAATAAAGTAAAAGGTATTATTTATTTTAAAAGAAATGAATAGAAGTTGAGACCCAGGTGGCTTTGTTTTTGGTTCTGAACGAACAGATGAGTTCTCTCTGCCTCAGTTTTTTCTTCTTTGATGAAGAAACAGAGTAGGAGCTCTGTTCCCATCCCATAACGGACGGAAACAGGGAGGATGGGATGGCTGTGAAAAGTGCGGCTGGAGGTATCCAACTATGGAAGACCCATCCATTTTCGCAATGGAAAGCACAGGGTTGGTGTGCTGGCAGGGCCAGTCCTGTGATTTTGGGGGCCCGGGGCGAGACTAAAACTCGGGGCCCTTAATATAGACATTGTAACAATAAAAAATGATATATATATATATATATATATATATATATATATATATATATATATATATATATATATTACCTTCAAATGTTCTTCTATCATTCCTCGATTCAAAGTCACTTATGATTGTGGTGATGTCAGTATCTATCTAATAATTTCTTCTCGATGCATAATGTTGCCAAACCATTTAAACTCTCTTTGAGTCACTGTTTCTCTCAATCGCTTAATTTCCTATTATAATGAGCATAATAAAAGTATTTTCATCGTGCAGATGGTATTTCATTGTTTTTTTGTCTTCTCTCATAGTCCGTTTGTCAACTAAGATGGCTCTTGCTTTACTATCAAGATTATCCAAATTTCTTGGATCGTAAATTGATAAATATCAACAGTATAAACTGGTTGTTCATCAACACTAGCTGACTATGCCTATGCATCAAATGAATTACCTACATTCTCGGAGCCACAAGATGTTGGTGTAGCCATTTTCTTCTTGCTCATTAGATTCTGAGTTCCCATCAGTTGATTGTCCTTTCTCTATGGCAGCTATCACCAACTCTTCATTTGCGTTTATTGACGAGTATTACTCAAAAATAGATGAGTATTTACAAGCTATGATTGTACCGAATCATCAGCCGCTTTCTTCATTTTCCTGTTATCACTACCAGATGGATACTTCCCCAAAATGATAAGACACAATACTGAAAAAAAAATTAAAAAAAAATGCATCAATTGACTATTGTTGAAGAGCTATTCATCTAGGAGATTAGGAACCACAATATGAATATATATAAGACATACCTCGGAAGGTTGGACCGTTCATGGACGGAGAGCACAGCGGAGGTGCGATGGCCGCCGGGGAACTGAAATCGGCGGACAATCTGAATTAGCAACGTAATTAGATTTAGGAGAATAGGGAAAAAGAGCACCGTACGCGTAGTCGCGATGACAAAAGCGTTGGTGGCCGCTAGAAAATTGTGGATCGCTGATGTGATAGGATGGAAGAATCAATCAGTTCCTATTTTCTCGACATGCACGTACTAACCTGGAAAGAATCGGAAGGGATCAATCAGTCCGTTTTTTCTTCTACGTGCACGTAACCTAGGAAACGAATCGACGGCAGCTCCCTGCCTCGCTGCGTGAGGGCCTAGCTGTATACCCTGGGGAGGGGCCCCTCGATTTTGGGGGCCCGGGGCA
>NC_041385.1:3618117-3620591 GCF_002162155.2 Triticum dicoccoides | reverse complement strand
GCCCTGTGTGCTGGAAATCATGGCTGGCGGAAGTGGGCAGCTATGTTGCACGGATACTTCAGAAAGAGTGCGTATCCTGTCGGCTACTGCCCCGATACGGCCTGATACGTATCCCGTAAGTATCCCTCGGTTTTTTAATTTAAAAAAAAGGAAGTAATGTTTGATACTCTTGGGATACTTCTGCAATATGTTTTGGATCCCTCAAACCCCTTGTTCGATGTGGAATCCCCTCAATAGTAAAGGCGCACCTTTTGAAGATTCCCAAGATGGGCGTGAGTTCATGTCAAAACATAACTAGCAATGTTCTTATTCAATCGAGAGGTGAGCAAGAGAGAGTCAATGCACTGATTGAAATAACAAACCTAGGAAAATCTCACTGCTAATTGATGAAAGTGGACCAAGTGCAAGAAAAGAAAGGGGGAAATCCTACTGAGGCATTCTTTGACCTGGAAGCTTCTTATTTTTTTCCCTATTTTTAATATGTAATATCTGTATATAAACGTATCCCCGAATCCATTTTTTAGAAAATTGATGTATCGGCGTATCCCCTTATCACGTATCCGATACGTATCCAAGTATCCATGCAACGTAGGTGGGCAGTGGTGTTCCTGATGTTCGAGATAAGCTATAGGTTCCGACAATGTGTGCTTGACTTGAGTGTATAAGGTCCGTAGAGATCAGTGGAGTGTTGCTAGTTTGATGATAGAAGGAACTGAATTTGGTTTGGTTTCGGCATATCTGACCCATGCTCTTGAGAGAAGCTTAGATTCAATCAAAACTTCGACAAACTTTTTTCACGAAAGAAACCAAAAACAAAAAATAAGAGAAAAAAAACAAAAACAGATAAAAACAAAAAATGCAAAAACTGACAACTGAAAAATACAGATGGCGAAAAAGGGAAGACCAACCAGAGCTGGAAGCACGGTTGTGGTTTTTATTTCCGAGAAACATAGTTGTGCTTCTTGCGGAAGCAAATAGGTGCTTCCATAGGAAGCACTGTTCTTTTTTCAGAAGCAAGTTGTGGTTCTCGCGGATGCAAATATGTTCCTTCATTGGAAGCAAATCTATGCTTGTTGTGGAAATACTTTTTTTTTCGTTTCTAAGAAGCACCGCTATGGTTCTCCGCGGAAGTGAATCCGTACTTCCACGAGAAGCAACTCTGTGCAAATATCTTCTTCTTATTCACCAGAATAATATAAGGAGCCAAAATTTTATATCTTGTGCTGCTTGGCAAGGCAAAGAGAATTTAGAGGATGGAGCTGCAGAGAAACTGGACATGGGTGACTCATTTTAGTCGCAATCCCCTACCTATTTGGTGTCGAATGGGCATTATTTGTGGGAATTTTAGAGAGATGTTCCCCTGTTTGGTTAGCGAGAATTCGATGGATCACAAGGTAAGTTAGGATCAATAGTCAAGATGTTCTCAAGTTTCTCCCGATTGCCACCCCTCCTCTTTCTTTGAACGAAAAGCACAGAATGTACATCCGATTGTCTTTGGTTGGTAAATATATTGATGACACCTTGGAATGAAATAATAAGTATAAATGAAGTTGGTAAATCTAAAAACGATGAACTTGAATTTAGGCAAGCGTAATGGCTATGAGAAGGTTTGCATGGAATCTGATTGCCAAGCAATCGCGGTCTGTAGTGGTGCACAGTATGCGAGAGATGAGACTACAGTGTATTAATTCCAGGGTTTTACATTTTCATTTGAGAGAGGTTTTACATTTATATTTGGAAGCAAATAAGGCAGCATACAAGTCTGCACTTCATTCCTTTGCTCGAGTGTCCTTGTAATTTGCTTTGATGCTATCCCTGGTTTTCTGAATGAGGTATTTCATCCAGAAATATTTCGTCTTTGGAATAAACTAGCTATTGTTGAGATAGAAAAATACCTACACTGAAATTTTAGAATCCTAGCATCTCAACACTACCGACTCAACTACTGTAGACAATCACCGGGGTGTAATGCTATAGCATGAGATTGAAGTGGATAAATTTTTTTCCTATGAAACCTTGTACGAATGAATTCTAAAAAAAATATTAAATGGATCCCGTCAAAAAATAAATAAGTGGATTACAATGTAACCCACATAGGAAACATTCTCCAAAATTATAATCTTCCAAACTTTCTTTGCAAAAAAATTTATCAAATGAATGAGTGCTTTGTAAACCCTTGCTGGGCCGGGATTGCAAAAAAAAAAAAAACATACTAGGGACAGCGACCGTGTGGCCATGTGCATGTCGCCTGGGTGTGTGGCGCTGGGCCCACTGGCCGATCCCATTTTGTCGCCGTTCGCCTGGGCCTCTTACACGCCGTGTACCGCCTGACCCTATGGCGGCAGGGGCTGCCGCCTCCGCACAAGGCGGTAGGTGACACGTGTCAGCTGGCGCGCCTGCCGCCATGGTTCAGGTGGTCTTTTCTAGTAATATGATCTGAAGGCGAGTCTATGGTGGGTAGGGCACCCCCTAGC
>NC_041385.1:3604987-3617852 GCF_002162155.2 Triticum dicoccoides | reverse complement strand
TGTTTTTGTTTTGTATTCTATTTTTTCTTTTGCGGAAAACTTTTGAATGATGATCACGAACATTTTTGGGAATTGTTAAAATATTTTTTACAAATTCACGAACATTTTTAAAAAATCATTAACATTTTTTTAAATTGTGAACTTCTTTTGCAATTCTGAATAATTTTTTGAAATGGTGAAGATTTTTCAAACAGGTGAACACTTTTTGTATTCGCAAAAGCTTTTTTTTGAAAACATGAACATTTTTTGTAACCTTGAACAATTTTTAAATTTGATGAACAATTTTTAAATTCGTGAATTGAATTTGGGAACATGTTTATGAAATCATGAACATTTTCTAAACCACAAACTTTTTTTTGAATTCACAAACATTTTTATGATTTCTTGATATTTTGTTCAAGATGCACATTTTTAAAAAAAATGGAACTTTTCTATTCATGAATTATTTAAATAAAAAATAAGCGAAAAAAATAAAAAAAATAGAGCGCTCAGACAATGGGCCGTCCAAACGGGCACGCGAGGGGTGCTCACAACCACTCCACCCAGCGCCCCACGCTCCATATAGGAGGTCCCCGAGTCTATACCTTACTTCATGCGAGTCCTACAAAGCGTTGCCTACAACGCAAGCTAATTTCATGGAGTCACTACCACACAATATGTTAATCTTCTTATCTATCACATTATGGGCTATCTGGTATGCGAGGCGACAGGTTATACATGAAGGCATCTTCCAGACACTACAAGCTCAGCCAGCCTTAGCGTTCGGCATCATCAATCAGCTAGCCGTGAGGATCCCGGCCATGGAAGTATCATCACAAGAGTGACAAAGATGAAACCATTCATCTTTGATGAACACCTCTCCAACTTTTAATTTTATTTCGTACTCCCTCTGCTTCATAATATAAGAACATTTTTGCAAGTTGTACCCTCCGCCACACAATATAAGAACATTTTTTATGTTATGGGATGAGGAGAGTAATGCATATTTTCAGCATCGTAAGGTGAGAAGTAAAAGGAAACACATGTGCATCGAATTGTCTTTTGGTCGGTATATGTGATTCAATAGATATATTAAAAAAGAAGGAACTTCGTGAATCTTACAAAGACAACTTGAATCATTAGCTCAAAACATTATAGCACACTAAACATAATCATGTCACATACGATCGACACATTAAAAACAATGACTGTTGCAATTGTTGCATTTAACAGACCAAGGCTACATATCTTGAACCGGAAAAACGAACATAACAAGAGACCTATACCAGCATCAACAAATGGTGATCATCACTTCTAAAAGACCAAAAAGACACTACAGGTAACAGGTTAACGGAACAAACAACATCCTTCTTCTGCCAGTACATATTTACAAACACACATCTTTTTCGGCCTGATGAGCGCGGCCTAAGGCTGACTGAGGTGGCCCCTAACATGCTTTGCTTTGCTGTATTTACTGGGTATATATATCATCTATCCAGCGGCCAGCTGATTATTATTATTCTTGTCACTGTCGAAGCAAGAGCAAGGCGGTCGCAACCCCAGCAGCATCTCCTGATCTGGATACAATGTCTGCAAAGCACATGTTTCAACAAAAGAAATCAATGTCTGCAAAGTACATGTTTCAAAAAAGAAATCAATGTCTGCAAAGCACAACGTGATGACAAAGTGATGAAGGGATCAGAACATAGCCGAATTACCAATGTTTTTTTGCCTATGGCCCTCTTAGGGCTTGGATAGAAATAAATGAAAGCGCTGCACTTTTGCATCATATTTTTTGGAGGTCGGCGACTTGTCGGCCACATTTCCACCGGGTGAAAGCCTCCTCCTCTTTCTCAACCGAAACAAGAAATCTTCGGTGTCAAGGACATAGGAGACCTGCATATATGGCATTGTGAGATATATACTGTAATAATACCCAGGTAGAACTGAAGGCATGGAATTCCGAATTAAATAAAGATACAGTACCTTAGAGGTCTTGCAGGATATCTTGCATTCAAGACCATTAGCAACTTTGATACCATCCATTGCCTTCAACTTCTCCGGAGTTATGTCGACTCTCTGATTGGCATCAATCTTAACCCCAAGGCGGACGCGATCAAAGGCAAAACTTGCATAGTTTATGATAAGCCAGCCCCGGCTCTGAAGAAAAGAATCGAGGCTGATGGGAAGAAATGGTGTGCCCCAGATTCGGGTTGGTATAAACTGAACACTGACGGTTCTTTCGTTTCTTCGGAAGTGGCCGGGGTTGGAATGATTCTTCGTAATCACCAGGGGGAAATAAAATTTTCAGCCTGTAGATCTCTGTTCTCTTGTCGAGATGCCCTCGAGGCAGAGCTTTGTGCTTGCATGGAAGGTGTTTCCCTGGCGTTACAACGCTGTGATCTTCCGATAGTGGTGGAGCTGGATTCTAAGGAGGCTGTCACCATGATTTCATGTGAAGGCGTCGATCGATCAATCTATGCCCCCGTTGTGCAGGAGATTAAGTACTTGCTGTCCCTGAGACAAACTTGTATTACTCATGTTTCTCGATCCCAAAATAAAGCTAGTGATAGTTTAGCATTGTTTGCTAGAATTCATGACAGGACTATGACCTGGCTAGGGTCTGGTCCGGAGGAGACTCTGGTGATAGTAGCTGATGATTGTAAGGTTCCCTTGATTGAGTAATAGAAGTTTCTCATTCGCAAAAAAAAAAAAAAAAGAGCGGGGTCAAAACGATCAAAATGGGTTCCGGATGAAGAGCACAAAGGAAGGAATTGTGTGTTTCGGTTTTGGGCTGGATTCTGGTTTAGGCCGATAGGCTTTCATCGAGTTTGGGCTTAAGTAGCATGAAGCTAACTGGGCCAACGAGTTGAGGCTCGAGTGGCCTTCTCGGTACAGAACTATGGAGGAGAATCCGAAGAGCAGTTCTACGGTTGATCTGAAGGAAAATGGCTTGCGGCAGTGGATAGGGATAGCCGTGCTCGTGAGGTTCGGGATAGCATAGCATAGCTGCAGTGTCTACGACGATGTGCTGCTGCTGCCAGTGTATTATGCTTCAATGTAAAAGGTCCGTAGGGATCTCGAGGGCCTGTGTGATCACCTCAGAGGGGTGTAACGGAGGCTGATGCACAAGCCATGGCGAGGCAGTTCGGCACAGGCTCTGATCGGAATATATATGAACTGAAATCGGGTCTTGGCTTGGGCTAAGGAAGGAACTGAATTTGGTTATTACCAAATCTCAGACTCAATCAAAATTCGATCAATTTCGAGGGTTTGAAAATTTGAAAATTCCGGTGTTCACTACTCAGTTTGGTACGATTCAGTCAGTGTCAGACCAGATGAAACTCGCTGATTTATGTGGTCTGTTTTCCAGGATCGGCACCGCAGGCAGTCTTTCTCCTCAAGAACAAAACAGTCAACACACATGTCAGCAATGAGAAAATAAGGATGCTAAAGGGTTTCAGTATTTATCATTCCTTGGAAAGCATCTAACTGAATGCTACTACAGCTCAAATGAATCAAACATCTAGATCTGCTCTTCTTCATTTCGACAATCGATAACGTATATGTATATATACATCATCCGATAGACAGGGACAACACTTTGAGTATTTATCATCCCATACACAGGGGCTGGATCTAGCTGAATACAGCTCAAATGTGATGAAACATCGACACCTGCTGCTCTTCATTTGGGTTCAACATAGAGGTTTATACGTATCATACAAAAATAATCCCAAGCTCCTGACATCCTACGCATTACATGGTAGCAGGGCTGCAACGCTTTACAACATGGTTTCTGAATCACGAGGGGAATGCATGTGAACCAATGTCAAAATGCTTGAGCTGACGACATGAGCATTTTTTATTTTGCTTTTTCGACCTCAGATGTCAACCATGGAGTAAAATGAAGGCCTCATGCATCATTGTAAGCTCCATATAGGATAGAAAGATCATGGATAATGAAAGGAGTCTGTAATATAGGAGAGCGATAGCAGACACAACAAGAAATGCATCATTTGTGCATACTGTTGAACATATCGGATCAGTACATCCATGGTGATCAAGAAAAATTGAGCTTCTCCTCAACAAGAAATATTACAGGAAGATTACGTGTATCCTGCTGGAAACGACTGCGCTTGATCCTGTCTGAATGTTCTGCAAAATAGACAAAAAAGACTTGAGGGCACGAAGAAACAGAGCAAAAGTAGAGTACACTCAAATAGATGTTGAATCCTTTTGGTTTTGGCTTACGTTTGGAGGCGCGGGGCTGGCGTGTCACCATCAACTATCACCCTGATGAGCTGAAACCCTTCATCCTCATCATCCTGAAAGACTTGATCAAAGTACACGGCCCCTAATCCACGGGTTCCCCAATCGGGACCGTAAGAGTTGAGGAAAACGAGGAAGGGCCGCCCGCCGCGCATTCCATACCCGACAAACATAACCATGTGTGTCTCCGGGTGAGGATCACCATGCTTGTAAGGAGGGTCTAGCTCGTAGATGTCCTCTCCAAGGTCACTAAAATCAGCTCGGACACCGAAACTTCCCAGGAGCGGGGTGCCCGAATCAAGCACGGCGAAGACCTGATATGCAACCATACGTCGATGACACTCGTAGCCCGAAATCCTCTCTAGCTTCCTCCTGCCATTGAAGTATGCAAAGACACCTTTATCCCTCAGCAGGTTGAGTGCTGTGATGGCTCTATTTTTGTCTTGGCCAAACGGAACTCCCGTCTCGTCTATGTAGGCATTCCAGTAGTAGTTCAAATCAAGCAGATGCGCCTTCTTCCGGGACTCCACAATGTGCGCGATCGCGTTCAAGACGCAGCTCTCGCCGACTTGCCACCGGACATGTACGGGGAGCGCAACAGTTATACACATGTAGTCCTTTCCTTCCTGCAAACATGATCAGCAAGAGCAAGCATCAAGCGGGATCGCTTCGAAACGCTAGGTGTGAGTAGCAATAATCTGGGTGACCAACTCACATTGTGAAACCTAAGAGCCAGAGCATCATATTCACGCCCACGACATCGGTTGTCCATGCTGCGATAAAAACAAGAGCGTCAGAAGTTCAGAAGTGCAAAACGTGGCACGTACAACTGGGACACGCACACACGCACACACGCGCACACACGCGCGCGCACACACACACACACACACACACACACACACACACACGAGAAATGGTGGAGGTCGAGGAGGAGGACCAAGGAGTGCAGAGTGCTTACAGGTGCCCAATTAACTTTGTGAGGAAGCAGAGTGGAACAGGGGAAGAAGAAGAAGCATAAGCATAAGCAACAAGAGCAAGCATCACAACTTTGCGGGGGTCCTAACTCACATTACTGTAGAACGCCTCAGCCGTAACATGATCATTCATCTCTTGCTGCGAACGTGAGCAAGAGCAATCTATCAAAAACAGAGTGCACCGAGCATATTGTAACAGCCTCTCCGTAACCAGGAAGGAACCTGGCTACTGCACTTGCAATTATACAAGTTGACATCGAAAAACAACAGCGGCTCCATAGTTTGCAAAAGAAGAAAAAAAAAACCACTGATCCGCTTGCTTTGCTGTACGGAGGGAAAATCGCATGTGCCGGAAGCCATCGCAGATTGAGCATGGTTGACTGCCCATCCGAACCTGGCGTTGCGGCCCGGAAGGCAGGAATGACAGCAGCGTCGTACGCCACCAGCAGCAAGAATCAGGGCGCAGTCCTCCCCGTAGAGCTGCCTAGCGGTGATCTAAGCCATCTATCCCTCGGTGGACGAAACATAAAGAAACTTAAGATGGAGCAGAGCAGAGTATTTACCTCGCCAAGGTGACGAATTCACAAGGAATGGCTGCTCCTGCTCTGAGGAGCAGCAGAGGAGGAAGAAGCTGCGGAGCAGAGGAGGAATGGCGTACGCGGGACAGGGATGTTCGACTATAGCTGCGTGTTGGGAAAATGTCCCCGTTTCAGTGGTCTGCCTAGTATGCTAGGTGAGCATCCAACGGTTCATTCCTCATCCAATGGCTCGGCGTGATCAGGAGAGAGGCGCATCAACTCTAGCGGGGCAATGCATATGTATGCAGATGTATGCAGCTCTATGGAGAACTGGAAAGAAAGCGAATCCGGAAACCCGTGTGTAACCCGACTGAAAAAAAGGAGCAGCTCAATGGACCGGGCGCACAACACCGGGCACTAAGTAGCTGCTTGAATCACTAACGTGAACCTTTGTTGGCTAGTTTTCAGCGTGGAATGGTACGGTGGATCCTGGTGCACTGGTACTACTGAATCTTAGACTCGATTGGTAGTATTCGCTCCGTCTGGAAATACTTGTCATCAAAATGAATAAAAGGGGATGTATTTTAGTTCTACATACATTCTTTTTTTGTCCGTTTTGATGACAAGTATTTTCGGACGGAGGGAGTAAAATATAAGACGTTCTGAGTGAGCACGAGGGTAAGTTACTTACTACTCCCTTCGTCTGAAAGAGCTTGTCCTAAAGAGCACGAGGATAATCCATTTGAGGAACAAACTTTTTCGGACGGAGGGAGTATCTCTGTACCAAAATATAAATCGTTTTTGCATTTTAATTTGAAAATCATAAAGATCAACATTCAAAAAACAAACAGCTAATCCATCTGTCCCGAAATGTAAAACGTTTTTAAACAATCACCATTCAAAAAAACATAAAGCTACTCCCTCTATCCCAAAATGTAAGACGTTTTTAGACATTATGATAGTATCAAAAAAAGTCTTACATTTCGGGACGGAGAGAGTACATGTTAATTATAGACCCCTAAAGGAACAATACATGAGCAAAATAAAAAATAAAAAATTGGTAGGGGGTGACGAGATACTGATTGGGTAAATGAAGCTGCTTGCTGTTCGCTGGTGCCTCGTGGTGAGATACTACTGTTTGGGTGAACGAGCCTGTTTGTTGTTACGTGACAACCCGCAAGTCCTATTTAAACTCCAACAAGGTACCGATCGCTAGATTTGCCGACCACGAAACAGCAAACAGCTTCGTTCACCCAATGAGTTTAGCCGATTTTTTTTTTCTCGTTGGTGCTCGTTTCGTTTGCTCACTTCTATTCCGGCATTTTTTTTTTGGTTCCGTCGCATCAACTCCAGTGCGGGCTGGTTCATCAGGGTGCTATTGACTTAAATAAGATGAGCATGGATGAGGTCAAAGGAATCACAGAGTGTTCCACTGCTAGCAATAACAGCAGGTAATGGTGAGGATGATCTTGTGTCATCTCCTACGTCCAGCTCGGAAAGTAAAAGAGCAAAAACTAGTGTGAATTTTCTCAATGATACCAATAATTCGGCGGGCTCTCGCGAGGAGCCGCGCCGGGAACAATGAATGCCCTGATTTGGAACTGCCGGGGGGCGGGGAACCGCCGGACAGTTCGTGAGGTGTTGGCCCTCGCTAAAACCAACATCCCAAGCTTGTCTTTCTGTGTGAAACTAGGCAAGCTAGTGTGAAGATGAAGAAGTTAAGATGGAGATTTGGGCTGAAGGGTTTCTATGGAGCGTGTAGTTCCGGACTGAGTGGTGGTATTGCACTTTACTGGGATGAAGCTTTGTTGGTCACTGTTCTGGATGCATGTCAAAGATATATTGATGTTATGGTGGAGGACAAAAGTTCTGAAAAGAGGTGGCGTATGGCTTTTGTGTATGGCGAACCAGGGGTGGAGAATAGGCACATTATGTGGGATCATCTGACATGCTTGAGAGGGGTCTCGCGGGAACCATGGCTTGTGTGTGGTGATCTCAATGAAGCCTTGTGGCAACATGAGCATATGTCCAGAACGTTGCGATCTGAATCTCAAATGGCTGCATTTCGAGACTGCTTAATGTTGTGTGAATTGGAAGACCTGGGTTTCTCGGGAGTTCCTTTCACATACGACAATGGCCAGTATGGAAATAATAGTGTTCGGGTCCAGTTAGACCGTGTGTGCGCTGATGAACATTGGAGGGACCTTTTCCCGGCTTCCAGGGTGGTTCACTTAGCATCGTCATGCTCGGACCACTGTCCGGTCGTTCTGGAGATGGTTCCCATGGATATTGATCGGAAAAAGAGGGGTGCGTCGAGATACGAAATTATGTGGGAAAGGGATCCCTCCCTTCCGGGGGTGATCGCCAATTCATGGGCTAAACATAGGCCGCACGGGAACTTGGATTCAGTGGCGCACTCACTAAAGGATCTAATGAGGAATTTGAAGGAGTGGAGCAACAAAACCTTTGGACATGTTCTTCGAGACATTGAAAATCTGCGAACCCAGCTAGCGGATTTGCAACAAGGTGCTGCTGACAGGGCATTAATTAAGGAGAAAATGAATGAGCTAGATGAACTTCTTTACAGAGAAGAAATGTTAAGGTTGCAGCGTTCTAGAATTACTTGGTTAAAGGAAGGTGAAAGGAATACTGAATATCTGCACCGTAGGGCTTTGTGGCGAGCGAGGCGCAATTACATTCAGCGTCTTCGTAAACTTGATGGTACCTGGTGCATCTCACCCTTGGAGATGGAGTTGATGACGAGGTCCTACTTCCAGGAGGTATACACTAAGGACCCGACTCTATCTCCGGATGATGTTTTAGGGTGCATAGAAGAAAAAGTTACTGCTCAAATGAATGATAGTTTATGTGCTCCTTTATCTAAGAAGGAGATATCAGATGCACTCTTTCAAATTGGGCCAATAAAAGCCCTAGGGACGGATGGATTTCCTGCTCGTTTTTATCAACTCAATTGGGGAGTGTTGAAGAAAGAAATTATAGCAGGGCTACTGGAGTTTTTCACTACTAGTATCATGTCTGAGGGTGTCAATGACACTGCAATTGTCTTGATTCCTAAAGTACAGTTCCCTAAGGAGCTGAAGGATTTTAGACCAATAAGTTTATGCAATGTGATTTATAAAATTGTCTCCAAATGTATGGTTAACAGGTTATGCCTATTTTATCTGATCTTATAACCGAAAACCAGAGTGCGTTTATTCCAGGGAGGCTCATCACAGATAACTCTAGTATGGCTTTTGAATGCTAGGATTATATTCGGTCTGTTGGAGCCTCTGTACCGGCATGTTGCGCTTACAAACTGGACCTTTCTAAGGCCTATGACCGGGTGGACTGGCTGTTCTTGGAGAAGGCCCTAGGTAGATGGGGTTTCTCACAGAAGTGGATCTCGTGGATTATGGCATGTGTGTCATCGGTTAAATATTCCGTGAAGCTTAATGGAAAATTACTGGAGTCTTTCACCCCTTCTCGTGGTCTCAGACAAGGTGATCCATTGTCTCCATTTTTATTTCTCTTTGTTGCTGACGCACTTTCTCGTTTGGTGAACAAAGCTATTTCGGAGGAGGGCCTGGAAGGAGTTAAGATATGTCGTCGGGCACCAACAATCTCTCACTTGCTATTTGCGGATGATTCATTATTGTTCTTCCAAGCCTCAGAGCAGCAGGCAACAATTGTAAAAGGTTTGTTGAGCACTTATGCACGAGCTACGGGTCAACTTATAAACCCTTCGAAGTGTTCCATCCTTTTTTTCTAGTAACTGCAGTGAGGTGGTATCTGTGCAAGTGAAACAGATCTTGGATATTTCTAGTGAAGTTTTTGAGGCCAAATACTTGGGGTTGCCAGTACCAGAGGGGAGAATGCACAAGGGAAGGTTTGAAACTACACAGGAAAGGTTGAAGAAGCGACTTATGGATTGGAGTGAACAGTTTATGTCTATTGGTAACAAAGAGATCTTAATCAAGTCAGTAGCCCAGGCTATTCCTGTAGGAGGACGTTGCAGAAAACAAAAAAAATTCTACTCGTTTCACCAAGATCATCTAGGAGTTCATCTAGCAACGAGTCATTAGATGCATCTACATACCTTTGTAGATCGCGCACGGAAGCGTTCAAAAGAACGGTGATGATGTAGTCGTACTCGACGTGATCCAAATCACCGATGACCAAGCGCCGAACGGACGGCACCTTCGCGTTCAACACACGTACGGGACGGGAGACGTCTCCTCCTTCTTGATCCAGCAAGGGGGGAGGAGAGGTTTATGAAGATCCAGCAGCACGACGGCGTGGTGGTGGATGCAGGGCGTCACAGCAGCAGGGCTTTGCCAATACTACGAGGGAGAGACGTAACGGGGAGAGAGGGAGGCGCCAGGGGCTGGTGTGTCAAGTCCCTCCTCTCCCCCACTATATATAAGGGTGCCAGGGGGCGCCGGCCCTAGTAGATGGCATCTACTAGGGGGTGCGGCGGCCAAGGGGAGGTTTCCCTCCCCCCCAAGGCACCTAGGGGTGTCTTCCACCACTTGGACTCCTCTTTTGTGGAAACCCTAGGCGCATGGGCCTATAGGGGCTGGTGCCCTTGGCCCATCTAGGCCAAGGCGCACCCCCTACAGCCCATGTGGCCCCCCGGGACAGGTGGCCCCACCCGATGGGCCCACGGGACCCCTCCGGTGGTCCCGGTACAATACCGATAACCCCGAAACTTGTCCCGATGCCCGAAACTGCACTTCCTATATATAATTCTTTACCTCCGAACCATTCCGGAACTCCTCGTGACGTCCGGGATCTCATCCGGGACTCCGAACAACATTCGGGTTACTGCATATACATTTCTTCACAACCCTAGTGTCACCGAACCTTAAGTGTGTAGACCCTACGGGTTCGGGAGACAAGCAGACATGACCGAGACGACTCTCAGGTCAATAACCAACAGCGGGATCTGGATACCCATGTTGGCTCCCACATGCTCCACGATGATCTCATCGGACGAACCACGATGTCGAGGATTCAATCAACCCCATACGCAATTCCCTTTGTCAATCGATATGTTACTTGCCCGAGATTCGATCGTCGGTATCCCAATACCTCGTTCAATCTCGTTACCGGCAAGTCACTTTACTCGTACCGTAATGCATGATCCCATGACCAGACACTTGGTCACTCTGAGCTCATTATGATGATGCATTACCGAGTGGGCCCAGTGATACCTCTCCGTCATACGGAGTGACAAATCCCAGTCTTGATCCATGTCAACCCAACAGACACTTTTGGAGATACCCGTAGTCTACCTTTATAGTCACCCAGTTACGTTGTGACGTTTGGTATACCCAAAGCACTCCTACGGTATCCGGGAGTTACACGATCTCATGGTCTAAGGAAAAGATACTTTGACATTGGAAAACTCTAGCAAACGAACTATACGATCTTGTGCTATGTTTAGGATTGGGTCTTGTCCATCACATCATTCACTTAATGATGTGATCTCGTTATCAATGACATCCAATGTCCATAGTCAGGAAACCATGACTATCTATTGATCAACAAGCTAGTCAACTAGAGGCTTACTAGGGACACGTTGGTGTCTGTTATTCACACATGTATTACGATTTCCGGATAACACAATTATAGCATGAATAAAGACAATTATCATGAACAGGGAAATATAATAATAATGCTTTTATTATTGCCTCTAGGGCATATTTCCAACAATTCATGCTTATATTATGAGCGTCTATCGTTTGCTTGATTCGGTCTGTGATGATCTCACTAAGTTGATGAGGCAATACTGGTAGGGAGTGGAGAAGGGTAGGAGGAAGATAGCTTGGTTGAGCTGGGACAAGATGAGGTTGCCGAAAAATAAGGGAGGTATGGGTTTCCGGGACATGCGAGCTTTCAACCAAGCACTTCTTGCAAAACAGGCATGGAGGCTAATTGAGTCTCCTGATAGTTTGTGTACTCGATTGTTAAAAGCAAGATATTTCACCGATGGCAATATTATTGATTCGGTGTTTACTGGAAGATCTTCGGCCGTCTGGAAGGGTATAGCTCATGGACTGGAGTTGCTAAAGACGGTATAATTTGGAGAATTGGCGATGGTGCTTCGATAAGAACTTGGAGAATTGGCGAAGGGTATAGCCATGGCCCGATGTGCGTGGGGCTTGTCTCCGCCCCTCAATGAAATAGTTTGCTTAATTTGTAGGATCTTCATTTTTCATTTTAATGTCGTGTACATGTACAACCAAGTCACGTCGATCTTGGCTTCTAACGTTGCGACCCACCTATAATCATGCCCTTTTGCTGATTTGGCTCGGCGAAATGTATACCCCTAGCTATATTGATAGAAAAAAATAGTTTGCATAAAATATCCAAATTGTAATTAATCTATCTCTATCGATTTGAATGGGTGCTGTATATTGCTCATATTGTCCGTAGCAGAATTAGGGGCAAGACGGTGAAGACCACAAACTGATAAAATCATTGGGAAAATCGGATTTGCTAAATCTCATCTAGATGAGAAATAACAAAGTCTTATCTAACTCCTATACATCATTTCAGTAATCAAACAAAAAATAAAAGTAATAAACCCTGCACAAATCTTCATCAAAACCAAGTGATGTAGGAGTTGGATGTGACTTGGTTAAGTCTCATCTAGATGAGAGCTAGACACACCCTAGAAAAATACCATGTCAATACCGTTCTTGAAGAATGACAAATTCTCTTTTGAAGAAAGCATGGTTTTCTTTTTTTCCTTGTAGCAGGCTATGTTTGTGTTTCGAAAATTTTCAGGTTATGTTGGACATACAAATTCAGTACAGCTTTCCTGAGAGGAAAAAAAGGAATAAAAAATCCTACTACTAATAGAAGAGATGTTTTTTCTTTTTTGAGTTGGACGAGAAGAGACGTCGGTGGTCTCCTGTAGCTTGGCCAGCGACACGTGGTGACAAAGAGGGGGCTTGCCTTAAACTAAGCACGCGGCGAGTGCAGTTGCACACTGCACACACTTTCGGGGTCCATCTGCATGCAAACACCCAAGGAAAATTGAAAAGGCCCTCCCCTTCCTTTTTTTTGCTTCATCTGCCATTTACTGTAATAGCAAGGGAACTTCAGGGGGGGGGG
>NC_041385.1:3604338-3604840 GCF_002162155.2 Triticum dicoccoides | reverse complement strand
ATCTACATCTTTAACTTTAGTTAGACAGGTCAAAGATAAGTATTGGTAGTGGTCAATAATTCTTGGTCCTTTTTATTCAATGACTAAATTAATAAGTGGGCTCTTATGGAAACCAAACTTGCAAAAGAGTTTATACATGAGCAATAACCAAGATAATCCCATTTTTTGCAACAATTGATAGAGTTTTCTCTTCCACTCACTAGGATAGCCACTTCCCACTTACTACCCCTTTGTGCTTCACCTAGAGTTGGAAGTGATCATGCTCCCCTCCTTGATACTGGATCAAGTAATAGAATTGTTGACACGCCTTTTAGATTTGAAAAATGGTGTCTAGGGCACCTTGATTTTACTCCTCTGGTTCTTAAAATTTGGTACACCCCTTCTCCAGTTTTATTTGCAATCGAAACCTAACAATTAGAGCCAGTATCCTTTGTTGCAGCACTTTACAAGACATTGTTGAACTACTTTTTTATTTATAAATGTGGTCGTATGTATCTTTCTG
>NC_041385.1:3554798-3604190 GCF_002162155.2 Triticum dicoccoides | reverse complement strand
AAAAATTAATCCTATAAAGGATGCTAGACTACCGGCCTCTGTGGGGCTTCATGGGCGAAGATGGTGCACTCACCCAATCAGTTGCCGCCGAAGAAATCCAAGAATATCATCTCGGCGTCTGGATGCGAGCTGTGGGTGGAGGCTCCTTGACTGTGCGGTGGAGTGTAATAGTTTTGATCATCTGTTGCTCCCAAATATATTATGGTTCTACAAGCACTTTAAAAGGGACATTGCATTTTCGGCTTGTGCTGAACGTGTAGCTTTACTTTCCGAACATTTTACTTAGTTTTATTTGATAATGCGTCTAGGGAGGCCTAGGCATTAGGCCTCCCTCATGATTCAGTTTTCGTCCACGCGGAGAATCTAGTTACATTACTAAAGCATGTTTTTTTAACACTTAAAGAATGTTTGTTATAATGTAAAGGAAGACGAAGAACACGAGGACCACAGTACTAGTGTTAAACAAAAACAACTACTCAAATATAGTATATCAGGAATGCTAGGCACTGCGTGGTCGCATGCCCGCGGCCGGCGCAACGAGTGCAGTTGCACACTGCACAACTGCAAGCGCCCAAGGAAAATTGAAGAGGCCCTCCTCTTCTTCGTTTTACTCCATCTGTCATGTACTGTAATAGAAAGGGAACTTGAGGGGAAAATAGCAACATCTTTAGGCTGTGTTTGGTTAAGCTTTTTCAGCCAACTTCTAGCTTTTCAAAGCTAGAAGCTAACCAAAGGGTGAAAACTAGAAGCAGAAGTTGTAAAAGCTACCAGATTTTCGTAGTGTAATTTCGAAGCGGGCGTTACCCCAACTTCGGACTGGTATTTTTAGCTGTCCCCTGCTAGTTGGCATGTATTTACCCACCGTTGCCACTCCGAAGTGGAAAACGGTTCGGGCTGGTCAAGGGTAGCCCACGAGAGGACGCCTCTTTGAGACCAGCTCCTCTGCTCGATCCCCATCGACACCAGCGGCAGCTAGGGTTCCTAGCCGCCGCCAGCGCCGCCGCCGCCCTCCACCGCCGCTTGCCAAGCTGTCGGCGCCGCCTCCCGCCTCCGCCTCCCCGCCTCGACCTCCTCCCTCCTTATAAAAAGAGTGTTTGTCTTTTCAAATAATATTTATGTACTTCTAAAAGATACATAAAAGATACATATAATTTTTAAATTATTAATGTCTTTCGTAATCAAATATTCATGTAATTTAAAAATTGTTCATATATATTTTAAAAAATGATCATGTGATTATGAAAAAATAGTTATATGGAAATAAGGAAAAAGCAAAAATAAGAAAATAGAAAAAAAAGAAACTAAAAATGAGGGGAAAATGAAAGAAATAAAACGAGAAAAAATTCCATGAAGCACAAACAAATTGGAAGAAATAAGAAAGAACAAACAAAACTAGTTGCAACTCGTTGGGGCTGGCCCATGTGCGGGAGCACTTTGCCCTACTGGCAATTCGACGAGCAGATGGGCAGACCCAAGAACAATGCTCATGTTCCTCATTATCGCACGCGCTTGGAAGAAAAGGAGTTCATTTATTTTAAATGATCGTTTGATTATCTAAAAAAATAGTTATAGGGAAATTAAAAAACAAATAAAAAATAGAAATAGAAATAGAAGTAATTAACAATGAGGAGAAAATGAAAGAAATAAAAAACAGAAAAGAAAACAATGAAGCACAAAAAAATTGGAAGAAATAATAAAAACAAAAAAGAGAAAGAACAAACGAAAACTAGCTGCAACAAGCCAACAAATTCTTGTTTGGGCTGGCCCATGCGCGGTGTTCGTGAGGTTCCGACAGTGGGTGTTTGATGACAGAAGGAACTGAATTTGGTTTGGTTTCGGCATATCTGACCCATGCTCTTGAGAGCAGCTTAGATTCAATCAAAACTTTGTTGAGTTTTCAAGTTTGAAAAGTCGGTCCGCCACGAACTTTCAAAAATTCGGCCGTCACTGAATGCATGAGTCCCTTTTCAATTTGGACAGAGTTCACCTAGTTCTGAGATTCAGTGTTCACTCTTCAGCTTGGTACGATTCAGGCCAGATAAAACTCGCTTGCAAAAAGCTTTCTCCTGGCAAACAAACCACTCAAAAAAAAAATGAACACACATTTCAAGCACATGTAGTTTATTGAGCCCTCAGAAAATATGGATTCTAGAGGGGACAGAGATAGCAGTTTCAGAATTTAACATCCAGACATGTTGTTCTTCATTTGGACAGTCCAAAAGGGAAAAGTAAGAGCGATTGCTTTGATTCTTCTTTCTGTAGGTGGAGAGGGACCGACCAAATAACATAGTACGTAGAAAGGTAGTAAGAAATTTGCAGTTAGTCATGCTGAGTAGGTAAATTACCATTTTGGGAATCACATTAAAAAGGGAATCTCTGAATCCAACTGATGTGGGTGCTACAAACTTCAGTTAGTTCAGAAAAGCAAGACTGACGCTGAAGTGACTGCTTATGCTGCCAATCATAGATTAAAGTGCATCACTGCAAGGGATATATACACACATACATACAAAAGGATCATGGCTAAGGCGATCAGTGCGCAATCAGAGAGCAATAGCTGACACACTCAACCCTTGCATTTGTTCAAACTGTCGAACACTCCACCCTTGCCAGGAGCGGACCTAGGATAACCAAAAATAAATAAATAATCCAGTATCACAGTTTAGATCAGTACATGAATGCTCTTGCCCTGAGCTTCTCCTCAACAAGAAGTATAGCAAAATTACCAAAATTACATTTGTCCTGTTAGAGACGCGTAGCCGCTGCTCTGTATTTTATCTTGTTATCTATCACATTATGGGCTATCTGGTATGCGAGGCTGAGTGACAAGCGAAGGCATCTTCCAGACACTACAAGCTCAGCCAGACTTAGCGTTCGGCGTCATCAATCAGCTAGCCGTGAGGATCCTGGCCATGGAAGTATCATCACAAGAGTGACAATGATGAAACCATTCATCGTTGATGAACACCTCTCCAACTTTTAACTTTATTTTGTACTCCCTCTGCTTCATAATATAAGAACTTTTTTGCAAGTTGTACCTCCGTCACACAATATAAGAACTTTTTTTATATTATGAGATGAAGAGAGTAATGCATATTTTAAGCATCGTAAGGTGAGAAGTAAAAGGAAACACATGTGCATCGAATTGTCTTTTGGTCGGTAAATGTGATTCAATAGATATATTAAAAAAAAAAAGGAACTTCGTGAATCTTACAAAGACAACTTCGGAAAAAAGCAAATCATAATGAACATGAACTTAGACAACCAATTTATAAATTCAATCCCTTCCAAAATAGTATCAAGTTAGAACCCCGGTAGTTCAAACAATCAACTCAACAACTGAAGATGGTAGTACCCATACAGCATAACGGTGCAGCCATCACAACGGCAAGGTCATCATCAGACAACCAAACAGCATAACTCAAAGCCTAGAATCATTAGCTCAGAACATTATAGCACACTAACATAATCATGTCACAGGCGATGACGCATTAAAAACAATGACTGTTGCAATTGTTGCATTTAACAGACCAAGGCTACATATCTTGAACCGGAAAAACGAACATAACAAGAGACCTATACCAGCATCAACAAATGGTGATCATCACTTCTAAAAGACCAAAAAGACACTACAGGTAACAGGTTAACAGAACAAAAAACATCCTTCTTCTGCCAGTACATATTTACAAACACACACATCTTTTTCAGCGCGGCCTAAGGCTGGCTGAGGTGGCCCTAACATGCTTTGCTTTGCTGTATTTACCGGGTATATATATCATCTATCCAGCGGCCAGCTGATTATTATTATTCTTGTCACTGTCGAAGCAAGAGCAAGGCGGTCGCAACCCCAGCAGCATCTCCTGATCTGGATACAATGTCTGCAAGGCGCGGGACAAAAAAGAAATCAATGCCTTGTTATACAAAAATCATGCAATTTTGTCTGGAATAGCACTTTCTTGAGCTGGAAAAAAAAGTAATGAAGGGATCGGAACATAGCGGAATTACCAATGTTTTTTTTTTTGCCTATGGCCCTCTTAAGGCTTGGATAGAAATAAATGAAAGCGCTGCACTTTTGGATCATATTTTTTGGAGGTCGGCGAATTGTCGGCCACATTTCCACCAGGTGAAAACCTCCTCCTCTTTCTCAACCGAAACAAGAAATCTTCGGTGTCAAGGACATAGGAGACCTGCATATATGGCATTGTGAGCTATATAGTATAATATCCAGGTAGAACTGAAGGCATGGAATTCCGAATTAAATAAAGATACAGTACTTTAGAGGTCTTGCAGGATATCTTGCATTCAAGACCATTAGCAACTTTGATGCCATCCATGGCCTTCAACGAATCCGAAGGCTCGCCATCATTTGAATGTTTTCGCTTATTCCTGAAAGAACATATTGTGAAATAATGGATTAGGACAGGAGAAACGTAATCAGGAGCTTCAATTTGGTTGTGGGGTGTAGGGGTGGGTGGATACCTTCCAAGGAAGACACCTTCAGGCAACATCGTGCCTGACGAATTTGACAGATACTCGCTGAAAAGATACGAGGCAAAATTTGGCTCAATGGATACCGCAGTCACTTCAGGCTTTTCATGGCCATACTCCATCAGCTGAATAGACAACCTCATTGGACTTGAGAACTGTAATTTGGGAGAAAATTAAATTCATCATTCCAGGACAATTAATTACCGAATTTGCAGTACAAGCAAACCAGTTCATTTGCAACAGAAACGGAACAGCATTATCTTTATGCAAGGTAGTTAACCATGGTACTATGCAAGGTAGAATGAGGCTTACACATTCGAACCGATACATGCTCTCATCATGGAGCAGGACACGGGCGTTTTCATGGTAGACGAGATCAAAGAACCTCCCAGGGGATCTTGACTTCTCATACATATAAAGCTGGAGAAGCTTGCTGTCCATTTCATCTGTTGCTATAGCTTGAAGCTGATGGCATGGAAGTAAATGAATGAATGTTGCAGCCAACCCAGAGTGAATAATAAAACAGGGGATGGCTCACTCAACTTACCTGCTTAACAACTTTGTAAATCAGTTTATCCAAAGTAAAGAGAACGTATGACTGGGTCCCGATAATAGCACGGCAGTCATCCTCAAACTTGGTATTATCAGAAGTGCCATCAAGCAAGTTATAGAGTGCCTTTATGAACCTTCATTAAAATGACAGACCAATTACGGCCGTACATACAGATGGACAGGGTATGGTATAAGCAACTGAACAATTCGGGAAAAAAAAAGCAATATTAATTACCTTGCATATAGGTCAGGGGGGTTTGTATCCTTGGAGGTTCTCCATTTCTTTTCAGCACTTGAAGAGTTCGTCTTTGCTGAAAGCAGTCTTTCATACAGCATCTAGAAAATTGATAAGTTAGTTTAGCAAAGGAGAGCGAGCACGTGCAAACACATATATGGGGCCAATACTACTATTTGTAAAGCTCACCTGGTGCAGCCTGAACAAGATGTAAAACGAATCATTCCCATAAAATACATGTGACGATCTGTCTTCCCGGCCATGTAAAGATGTGGGCACATGCTTGGCCAGTGGTTTAGCCGAGTACAGAAAGCGTTCTGATGAAGGCAATGATATTCCGAGTAATGACATTCCTCCTTCAACGTCGTGGGTCTCGGTCGTCCCCTCCGCCTCACCCTCACTTTCTGCCTTCGCATCCTGATCATGATCCATATCTTCTTCCTCGTCATGATCTTCAGGAGAACCGTGCCCACCATCACCGGATTCACTTCCTGACGCATCTTCACCGGCCTCAGAAGCATTTTCACTGTCCTCGGTAGACCTTTGAGTGCTTTCCTCATCATCAGCATCATTCTCGCCGGCTGCCTCAGCATGAGGCTCCACCTGACCGGGTCTAACCTTGAATGTTCTGCTTGTAGAGCCTTCCTTTGTTTTAGATGCACCATCTTCGAAAGGCACAACAAAGTTGTCCTCTTCAAAATCTCCATTAGGCGATAATTCACCTTCTTCTCTTTCAACTTTCGAAGTATTGTGGGACGCAGCAGCTTCGTTAAATAGGCGCCCTTTGGTACCCTCGCTGGTTGCCCCACCATTTAAAGATGATCCCGACTTGCCAGTCTCTCCACCCTGTTGACAAAGAAACATATGAGCATGGTGTTGGATGAATCTATGGGTAAAAAAGATTAATGTGCATTTTGCCTTTGATGAACGGATACCAGTCAACACAAGCACAAACATTCCAAGCTTCGTCATTAACAGGGCAGAAGACAGATAAAATGGGCGGGGGAAAAGCAGCAAAAGACACCAACAAAAAGGAGAAAAGGAAGATACACAAGAATGGGAAAACAACCCTTATAAAAACAAAAAGAAAAAACATGCCAGCCCTGGCATGAGCAGCCATACGACCTCCAGCATGTGAACTGACGGTAATACTTCATTGGAAGTCCTGGCGTATTTAACAAAAAGGTGGGGAGTAAATTGAGCTCACAAGACGTTATATACCTCAGTAGATGGTAATACTTCATGGCCAGCCCTGGCACCGGCAGCCATACTAACTCCAGCATGTGAACTTTTAGATGCATTCACTCCTAGCAGGCAAGACAAATCGTTAGAACTGGCAAAAATAGACCTAATCAAGTTATAGATTATAACAAGTAAAAAAGTATCCAGCTATCAGAAATGCAAACCTGGCGTAGTTTCAGAGTTTCCCTTCATATGGCTATGTTGTCCTGCTGATCTCTCGGTAGGCAGGTTCTGGGTGCTTACTGCAGATACTTCATTTAGTGCAGCATTTGATGCTTCCTCATCTCGACGAGCAGTTCGATCTGCATCATGGGAACCATTTTGGGAGTCTGCTGCAACTCCTTTCACTAACCTGGACAATCTAGCCACAGCTGATGGTGCTTGTTCCTGTTGCATGCTTTCATCACCATGGCCTTGCTGGGCGGCAACTCCATCTAGAGAAGTAGTATTGCTTTCCGCCACATTTGCAATACCAGATTTTGTGATGCCAGACTTGGGTTTAGTTAGGTCTGCATCCACGGCGCCGTGGGATCGAGACGGAATGCCCAAAATAGGCTCCAGAAAAGTTGTCCAAATCTTCATCACTTTGTCCAGTTGGTCCGAGCCACAGACTTCTCCGCATGAGTACTTGACGATCTTATAAAGATCGTCATGGATATTTGCATCTACATACTCAAATGACATATTGGGAACTATAGGCCGCCTATTTCCAGCAGCAATAGCAATGAGAACATCGTCTTCCTTTCTTTTCTTCTCATTAATTTCTTTAATCTCAGTCACTAGAGCTACACAAGCAACAAAACAGAATCAAGTGAAATTAGGCAACTAGCTAGGCAAGGCTGGAGCCATAAGAAAAAATTGCATGTATATATACAAGGTGTACATACATTTTGTGCTGAGATTCTTCGAGTCTTGCTGCTTGAAATAGAAACTGCGATGATCAAGTGACTTGTGATAGTTTTTGGCATAAATATCAGCCCAGACCTTGTTGAAATCTGATCGACACCTTGACCATTCCTCCTGCTTTTGTTTTAGCCTGGATAAGATAACAGGCAGTGCAACACTAGCATTTCTTCGAAGAACGTCCATCACATCCAGACCATGGTCACCATATAACCGTTCAATGCACCTTAAATTCAAAGCTGCAAAGCAGTGGTTGATAAACCAAAACAACTAGTCAAGCTCCATTCAGTTCAAGCATCACGAAACAGCATCAACATACACTGAACACAAGTGTACTTACAAGTTAAGTGCTCATCGATGCGTATTGGGCTTTCTGGTTTTACTGAGTTATCTTGCATTTTTTCTATCAACTCCTCGACGCGCTTAGTTGCTGCATTAACTGATTCCAACAGCATGTCCAACTCGAACCTGGAAACATTCAGATCGATTTGTAGCCAGCAGAAATAGATGATTCAACAAACAGAGCAGTTTACGTGGGATAATACATACCTGTCATCTTCGCATCTAAATAAACTTTCTTCATACTGATTCTTACGCATATGCTTAAAGGAATAGTCTTCACTCCCTGATGTCACTGACACCCAGTGATCATTAAGAACTGAGGCACCAAGATCAGTCTTGTTGCCTGCCGGAGGCATTGGGTACTGAAAACAAGGTTAAACCAAATGTTAGATGAAACAAAAAAAATGAAACCACATGTTACCCGTATGAAACACAGCATGAAAAAGAACGGCGGAAGCAACATTATCTTACATTTTTAGGTAGAAGCCGGTAACTTGGAGTGCATCGCTGACAATCTGAGAGATCAAGCTCTGATATTGGTTTGCATAGATACTTCTCTTTGACAATCGAGGGTTTCTGGCTAGGACCTTCCTTTGGATGTAGCCTTTCCCGTTCCTTTTCTCTTTCCTTGTCCCGATCTCTGTTCCTATCCTCCCTCTCATGCTCCTTATCTCTTTCTTTATCCTCTGTCTTGATTAGCCTTCCAGGTTGCTCTTCAATTCAGATAAATAGTGTTAAGAAGAAAATTCAAAATGGTTTAGAAAAGGGGGATACAAAGTTTGAAGCAAATAGCACATACTTTTACTGAAGACACCAGCCAGAAATCCATCTGCAGAGTGGGAAGAAAAAACCAGACAGAATTACATGAAATTCAGAAGAAGTGATGTAAATCCTGAAGATGGTCATCGATATGCATTAGGTATGCAACGTACCTATATTTTCACAATGTTCTAAGAATTCATTAAATCCATCCATAAGATCTGGGTAGTGTTGTAGTATATCGCTCACCTGCAAAATCAGTGAGGATATGCATGAGTCACGTATCACTAATTAAGACCAAACAGATAAGGGAAAGATCCTTAAGCATACTTAGTGAAGCAACTGAAGTTTAAATATTGAATAAGCACAAGTCCAACAGAAACCCACCAAGTTCTTCAGTTCACTTCTCGTAATAATTTCCTGGCTGTATATGTGAAGACATTTCAAGAACTCCTGGTAAGCATCATATTCCAGCTTCTCCTTGACTTTTTCGCAGAAATGGAACTCCTGTGTGTATCCACCTAATGTTGCAAGGAAAATTAGTGGATGTAAGTAATATGAAAGTGGAAAGCACACGAGAGTTGTACAGATATAAAGAAGATATTGACTATATTCAGCAATTAAAAACACCAAGTAGACACATATGCACATTGTTTCTGAATATCTAACACAGACACGAGAAAGCTACACTGGAACTGAATACTGACTATATTATGCAACAGGTGCTACACTTTCTGTAAGGACACACATTTTAAGGCAGCAGAGTTGCATTCTGTTGATCATATGATGAGAAGTGGATGTAAAGCAACAAAACTGCCATACTGAACAGATATTTATCTACTTATTACTGCTAATTCGGAGAAACTTACTCTTTAACGCATCCTTGTTATCATAAGATGAAGCAGAGGCACTATTAATTCCATGAATCTCAGGGTGGCTTCCTTGGTGTGCCTCAGCACCTGCAAGGTTTGCGCTTGGAAAAGGTTTGCGCTTCCGCTGGCCAACATCCAGCTCTTTGCTGTCTTGTTCAACATCCTTCTCATCTCTATCATATTCTCTTCTATCTCTTTCTGCCTTGCGTTCCTTGTTCTTCTCCCGTTGTCTTTGGCGATCATGGTCCACGTCAGGACGATCGACACTGGCGTCACGGTCGGTATGAGATGGAAAAGCCCTAGGCTGAGGAATGAGACATAAGATGACAGATCAGGCTACTGTATACAATAATTACCTTATGGTTGCAATAACATGTGTAATGTGATAATACATATGATTGGTATCGTGTTGACCTCAGCTCAGCCCGATCACATCAACGGAGAACGTTAAAATAACTTGGTCTCCAATATTTAGTTAACAGAAATAGAACTAGCTGATGAATACACCAAATATCATGCAAAATTTAAGAAGCAGCGTTTGTTAAACATCTAAGCATTTTTCACCTACATGAAAGCCGTGTATGCATGACGTGAAGTGTATTTCACTCATTAGAAAATGGCAAGCAGCAACAGCCGTTTTTTACCCCACAATTCTAGGAAATATTAGAATTCAGGTACACATCAGGCGACTTTCCTTGCAATATATGCCACTATTTTCTGCCAGCTATTTAGCCGGTCACCAATGAAGCTTACAAAACAACCCTCATGTGATTTATACCTTTTCAATGTGACCCCTACTAGCAGGGGGCATTAGAGCTTCCCGCTTAACTAAGCCGCCTCTTGGAGCGGTCCCTGCTTGCGGAGACGCTGAGGTATCAGGCAAGAAGTGCTGGAATTCTTCGAGCAAGTCTTTGTGGTCGCTGAACAGCACAGCAACCTGCCAAAAAAAGACGTGTTAAAGAGTAAGTTTCAGGCAAAAATTTGAGGCAATGACGTAATGAAAGAAGAATAAGATAAAATGAAACAAGCAAAAAAGAAAGGAAATGGGCACCTCATGGTAAACATCTTGGATGGACTTGTTATCCTTGCGGTACATGTTGAGAATGTCCAGGAAAGACTTGTAGACATGCTCGTCACGCTGGAACCGACTCTGTACAAGGGGAGGCAGTTAAAGTCGCGGATCGGTGCATACATACATCACACCTTTAAATGTTGATAGATCAGCCTATGTGTTTTATTATACCTTTATCTTGTTCACGAAGTTGATGGCCTCCGCGAAATCGACGGGCTTCTTCTCATCCTGCTGCAGCCTGATTGCAAAGCCCTTGGGCAGGAAGGTGTTGAACCCGAGGATCAGCTCAGGGTACCCGTTGAAGAGGGTCTTGACGCGGATAATCACCCCGTTGGTGTCGATCCTGCGGCCGAAAATCACAGCATTTCAGACAACAAGAAACATCAGTAATTCAGTATGCCGCCCCAGGGGGGGAATTATTATTTGGGAAACATAAGTATGGATCCGGCGGGGAGAAGGAGCAGCAGACAACCTCTCGCTCTTGAAGTCACGCATGACCTCGAGGAACTCCTCGTACTTGGCGCGGTTGTCCTGGAACTTGTCCTTGACGGCCTTGAGGTAGACGAGCGCGTCGTTGGTCGTCAGCTTCTGGCCGGCGGCGGCGGCGGCGGCAGCAGTGGCGGCCCCAGACACGCCGGAGGGCTGAGCCGGCAGGGCGGCCACGGCCTGGGGCGGCGGCGCCGGCACCAGCGCCGACCCCGACCCCGCCGGAGGCATGGGCTGCGGCGGCGACCTGCACGAGAGAGGCCAAACCGTCAGATCGCAGGGTCAGAACCGTGCGGAGGCCCCGCCGGCCCCCCAAAACACCATTTTTGGGCGGCGGCGAGTTCGAATTGGGACGGAGGAGCACGAATTCGGGGCCGAAACCGGAACCAGCCCCGAATTCCTCCCCGTCGGCGAGGATTACTTCGGTTTCGCCCCGCCGGCGACCCCGTCAAGCACGAAACCCACCCCGAAAAAGAGCTCGAAACCGAAGCGGATAAGAGGAACAGGGGAAGAAAAAAAAAACCGAACCCCCTCGAACTCGACGGCCGGAGAGGCGAGTCGGCGGGCGGCGGGGCTACTCACGGATCGGATCGGGCGACGGCGGCGGCGGCGGTGCTGCTGGTGCTGATGCGCTTGCTGGGCTGCGACCCGGCGGCGGCGAGCGCGTCCTCCCTGGAGCGCTTCATCAGGCCACCACCATGCACCGAGCGGCCTCTCCTCCTCCTCCTGTTCTCCTCCCCTTAACCGAAGCTGCAAACCGCCGCCGATTCCTCCCTCACCGCCTCCCGGACGCGGCGATCCTCCTCCGGCGCCGGATCTGCCCGCACCACGCGAGCACGCGCACCCCAAGGAGCAGCCTTTCCTCGCCGGAGCGCGATACGGCGAGGCGACGGCGAAGAGCGCGCGCGCGAGAGGCAATCGCTTGGAGGGTGGGGGAACGAGAGAGGCAGCGCAGCGGGGTGAGACGGAAGAGGAGCGAGACGAGGACGAAGGACGCCTTAAGAGCGGCGTAAACCTACCGGGCGCGCGCGGGGGCCGTCGGATCGGGGATAAGGCCCGCGCGGACGGCCCCGATCGGCCCGGGGGACGGTGACCCGACCGCGCGCCTCACCGGGCTCGCCTCTGCTTCCTTTGCGTCGTGTGGGTAACGCACGCACGCACGCCACGCCACGGCACCCCGATCTGGTTTCCCAAACCTAGTTTCCGAATTTTGAATTCGGACGAATTCGTGCCTCGGCCGGCGCATCCAAAAGTCCGGACCGACGGGCGAAACATGCCTTCGGTTTGTTCGGACCGGTGCTATGCTTCCTGCACCCAGGACGCGCGAGGTTCAGACCCGGCGTCCTGGCCCGAACAGGACTCCTTTTTGGCGCGCGTGGAGGTGCACGGAGGAGGGGGGTCAAGAACGGCGGGACGAGTTTAATGTCATTTCAGTTATACCATGGTAGTAACTGAAACGATGCATCCGGACCAATCCGATCACCGGGCGGGCGGGCGCGCCGTCGGGTGGGGGATAAGTTTCGCGTGGACGGCGCGGACGCGACGGGTGAGGGTGAGGGGACGGGCCAGCGGTAGTGGCGGTGGCCTCACCACCTCACCGGGCTCTACTCGTGTGGGTTATATCGCGCTTGGTTCGGACCAATCCGCTCACAAGACACGCCCCGCGGGGTATACGGGTCGCAAATGCACCATGGCCTGACTACAGGAGCCGGTTCATGGGTTGCCGGGTGTTTTTTGTGCCGGTTTGGTTTATTTTTGTTCCCTTTTTTAGTTTTTTGTTGTTTTATGTTATTATATACAAAAAGAAGTTGTCATGTAATCACTGTAAAGAAAATTAAGAGCGTTTAGATCACTACAACTAATGATATGGACGCTCCTATATTTTTTAGAGGGGGTATTACACAAAGGTTAATTGTGTGCAAGCAGTATATAATATGGTTAGGTAGCAGGTAAACTCGAGGTAAGGTAGATTAAAAAGGATTAGGAAACAAACCAAATAAAATCGAGCAAAATCCAAACTGAATCGGGCTCCTGGTGCACGCAACGGCAAACCTCCGTAAACACCGCTGCCGCCGATCTCCCTAGGGATTCCTTCGGCGCTGGATCTGCCTGCTGTCGCCGATCTTCCCGGGGACTCCTTCGGCGCTGGATTTGCCCGCTGCCGCCGATCTCCCTAGGGATTCCTTCGGCGCTGGATCTGCCCGCTGCCGCCGATCTTCCCGGGGACTCCTTCGGTGCTGGATCTGCCCGCTGCCGCCGATCTCCCCGGGAACTCCTTCGGGCTGGATCTGCCGCCCGCCGTCGATCTTCCCGGGGACTCCTACGGCGCTGGATCTGCCCACCGCCACCGCCCCGGGGCCTCCTCCGGCGCTGGATCTGCCCGCCGCCGCCGATCTCCCTTGGGCCACCTCCGGCGCTGGATCTGCCCGCCCCCTCCGGTGCTGGATTTGCCCGCCTCCTCCGGCGCTGGATCTGCCCGCCGCCACAAGCACGCGCACTCCACGGAAAAAGCCTCTCCTCCTCAGAGCACGAGACGTGCGTGCGAGGCGACGAAACCGAAGGCGGGCATGGGGGAGGCAATCGCTTGCACGAGTTGGAGGGTGGGGGAACGAGATAATATGAAAAATCTAGACCTTACCTAAACAAAGGGCTCTTTTGATGCGCATGGAGTTTAATGTGGTTTCAATTATCGCATAATAGTAACTGAAATGACGTGTCTAGGCCAATCCGCTCGTAGGACGCCCCCACCCCTACCGAGTATACGTGTCGCAAAAGCTATTTATCACCTATCACGGGTGTGCATTATGGCATGACTAGAAGAGCCGGCTCGTGGGTCGCGCAGCCCATGATGCGGTTATTTTTCAGCCGTTTCGTGGGTCTTGCAGCCCATGAGGCAGTTATTTTTCATTCTTTCCATGCAAGCTTGCTTCGAGGGAGTTGGTCGAGTGTTTTTTGTACCAGTTTGGTGCGTGTTTTTGTTCCCATTTTTGTTTTATGTTATGTAAGTTTCATTTTCATTTCTTCATTGTGTTTTTTATTTCCAGTTTTCATTCTTTTCTTTGTTCTTTTTTATGCCCATCATGTACAAAATGTGCGGTCTTTTCCAAAAAAATTGCCATGTATTATATAAAGGTTCATTGTGTACAAGCAGTATATAAGAAAGGTTAGGTCGCAGGTAATCTCGCGATAAGGTAGATTAAAAATGATTAGGAAACCAACCAAATAAAATCGAGCGAAATAATCGGGCTCCTGGTGCACGTGATGGCAAACCTCCTTAAACACCGTCACCGCCGATCCTCTTCCTGGGGGAATGAGAGAATATGGGAAACCTAGACCTGACCTAAACAAAGGACTACTTCTGATTTCCATGGAGTTGCGCGCATAAGAGCGTACAAAGGTAGGATGTGTTTAATGCTATCCAAATTATCGCATAACAATAACTGAAATGACGTGTCCGGGTCAATCCGCTCAAAAGACACGCCCCATGGACTACACGGGTCGCAAAAGCTATTTCTCGCCTATCACGAGTACGAATTATGGCATGACTACAGGAGCCGGCTCGTGGGTCACAACCCATGAGGTAGTTATTTTTTCATTATTTCCACACAAGCTTGCTTCGAGTGAGTTAGTTGGGTGTTTTCTGCCTGGTTTGGTATGTGTTTTTATTTTCGTTCCCTTTTTGGCTGTTTGTTGTTTTATGTTATGTAAGTTTTTCTTTTCATTTCCTCGCTGCATTTTTTCTTTTCCCATTTTTATCCTTTTCTTTGTTTTTATTTATGCCCATCATGTACAAAATGTGCAGTCTTTTAAAAAAATAACATCTATTAAACAAAGGTTCATTATGTACAAGCAGTATATATAAGAAGGTTAGGTCACAAGCAATCTCCAGATAAGGTAGATTGAAAACAATTAGGAAACAAACCAAATAAAATTGAGCAAAATCCGAACTGAATCGGGCGAACCTCCTTAAACACCGCCGCCGCAGCCGATCCTCCCTCGGGGCCTACTTTGGTGTCGGATCTGCACGCGGCCACAAGCACACGCACTCCACGGAACAACATCTCCTCCCCGAAGCACGAGACATGGGGCGAGGCGGCGAAAACTGAAGGCGAGAGCGAGGAAGAGGCAGTCACCTGGAGGAGTTGGAGGGTGGGGGACGATACGATATGGAAAACCTAGACCTGACCTAAACAAAGCACTCTTATGATGTGCATGGAGTTTCGCGCATAAAAGCACGGAAAAAAGTAGGATGTGTTCAATGCTATCTCAGTTATCACGTAATAGTAACTGAAATGACGTGTCCGGGTCAATTCGCTCACAAGAGACGCCCCATGGACTACACGGGTCGCAAAAGCTATTTCTCGCCTATCGCGTGCATTATGGCATGACTACAGGAGCCGGTTCGTGGGTCACAACCCACGAGGCAGTTATCTTTCATTATTTCCACACAAGCTTGCTCCGAGTGAGTTTGCCGGGTGTTTCCTAACTGGTTTGGTGTGTGTTTTTATTTTTGTTCTCTTTTTGGCCTTTTGTTGTTTTATGTTATGTAACTTTTTCTTTTAATTTCCTCATTGCATTTTTTCTTTTCCCTTTTTTATTATTTTCTTTGTTCCTTTTTCTGCTAATCGTGTACAAAATGTTCATGGTCTTTTATTTTATTTTATTTTGCAAATTCTATGAAGCTTCTAGAACTGATGAACTTTTTTTTTTCAAAACTTGCATAACTTGACCTAGCCAATTCTATGAAGCCTCTAGAAGCTTCCAATTTTTTTTCCAACCTGTTGATTCAAAAACCAGCTGGATTCCTTATCTTTGATTCATGAACTTTTTTTTCAAAACTGATGATCTTGTTTTAAATACAAGAACTTTTTCCAAAATTTGCGAATTTTTTTTGAATCAACAAACTTTTTATAAATTCGTGATTATTTTCAAAATGCAGGTTTTTTTTTCAAATTCCATGAACATTTTTCAAATTCGTGATGTTTTTCCAAAATTGATGAAAAAAATTTAAACATGAATTTTTTTGTCAATATCCATGAACTTTTCTTTCAAAATTATGAACTTTTTTAGAATTTGTGATTTTGTTTCAAAATCCATGTTTTTTCTTCAAGATCGTGTTTTTCCTAAAAAAATGAATTTTTATTAAACGTGAGATTTTTTTTGTCAAAATCCATGAACTTTTCTTTCAAAATTGTGAACGTTTTATAATTCTTGTTTTTTTGCTAAATCCATGAGCTTTTTTCAAGTTTGTTTTTTTGGCAAAATTGATGAACTTCTTTAAAACAGAAGATTTTTGTGAAAATCCGTGGATTTTTCTTTCAAATTTGTGAATTTTTTTAGAGTTTGTGATTTTTTTCTAAACCCATGAACTTTTTTCAAATTTATGATTTTTATTCCAAAATCGATGAACTTTTTGTAAACATGATATTTTTGTCAAAATCTATTAATTTCTTATAATTCATGTTCTTTTAATATCCATAAATTGGTTTGGCAAAATCGATGAACTTTTTGAAACACAATTTTTTTTGTCAAAATCGGTGGACCTTTCTTTTCAAGATTCTGAACTTTTTGAGAATTCGTTTTTTGTTTTCAAAATGAATGAACTTTTCCAAATTCCTGAACCTTTTTGCCAAAATCGACGAACTTTTTTCGAAATCAACGACCATTTCAAAATTCCCAACCTTTTTTTAGAATTCATGAACTTTTTGAATTAGAGAACTTTTTTTCGTATCCACTGAATCTATTTGGTCAATTGTTTGTTTTAAAGCAGCAGCTGGTGTATAGCGTACACGACGCAAGATGAGCGATCCTTTTTGTAGCGAACGTTTTGGGCCATGGCCCACTAGGATGGCGGACAGGCGCCAGTGCTCCTAACGAGCGATGAAGAAGCCGATTATACTACTGTTCAGTGTGGCAATGGAAAAGAAGTCCTCAAAGGGGGCAACGCAAAGTACTCCCTCCGTTCCTAAATATTTGGCTTTTTAGAGATTTCAAATGGTTATCACATACGGATGTATATAGACATATTTTATAGTGTAGATTCACCCATTTTGCTCCGTATGTAGTGAGAGTTCAACCATGACATGAAGCATCATCACACACATATATATGCAGATAAAAGCAATAAGCTAGTCAAGTTCGATCCAGCAGTGGACAGCATAACTGTGTGTTGCAAAGACCTGACCTGCAGGTCTGTGACCAAATTTCTTTCTTCCCAGTGCCTACCTGATACTGCGCAGCCCAATAAACCCTGGGTTTCCTCCCATCCCATCGAATGATGATGTTGCTTTGCTTGCTCTAACTATATATACACCACCCACACACACACACACGAACGCACACGACCATGTGTCAACTAATTACATTATTGATCGATCAACCGATTGACTGACGGGATTGATAAACCTAAGCGACCAGCGAAGGCGCAACTGCAGGAGCCGAATGGAATCGGACTCGAATCACGCCGCCCTCATCTTCTCGCCGAGCGTCTGCTGGACGAGCCACAGCACCGGGTTCCCCAGCGCCGGGATCAGGCTCATCGCCACCAGAGGGACGGCGGCGCACGCAAACACCCACGGCCAGAGGTTGCTGTTCGCCGCGGCGTGCTTCGTGGGCATCGGGGGCCTGAACTTCTCCAGCCCTTCGTGCAGGTCCGGGTGGTCGCGGAACAGCAGCTGCAGCTGCACAGCAACACATGAGTACAACGTTAGATTGGTTCAAAGAGAGGGTACAATGGCACTCGTAGTTTCATACTGTTTGGTAGGCCTCCAGCTGGGACAGCTCTGTCCTGCCCAGGATGTCGAACAGCGACAGGTACAGCATGTAGTTGCGAGCCTGAAACAGAAGGAACTTAATCAAGGTTTGACTGCAGGTGAATTGGAAATTTTACTCGTTTGCTGAAAGTGGTAATGCAACTAAACTTTTAGTCGAAAAACAGAATCTAAACAGAGTCCAATCCAGTGTTACACGGAGGGCATCAGGTTCCTTTTGTTAACAGCAAGAATAAACGGCATGAGATTCTGATGCAGACAAGAGGTTTGATCCAGAGAGACCCAGAGTACATTGACTGTAAGTTGGCTAATAGCAGTCTGGTTCTTTCCTTTTCAGAAGGTTTCAGAACAGTCCAGAATCACCAAAAGAGTTTGTAATAATAATCCTTATGACAGTACCAGAGTTTTGCGACTGAACTAACCCATGGCCTGGCATCCTTAACTCCCCCTCCCACCCATCTTTTGTTGCATATTCTACATCTATGCAACTCACCTGAAAACAGTTAAGCGAAAGGAAAGCAGAGAGTTCTACACATCTACTAGTCCAAACCAGTGTTACATGGAGGGTATCTGGTTCCTTTTGTTAATGGAATAAACGGTATGAGATTCTGATGCAGACAAGAGGTTTGGTTCGGACAGACCCAGACCATAAGTTCACTAAGTTGGCTAAGAATAGTCTAGTTCTTCCCTAAATTTTTTACGAAGAATAGTCTGGTTCTTTTTCTTTTCAAAACTGTCTAGAATCACCAAAAGAGTGTGTAATCATATTCCTTATGACAGTACCAAAGGTTTGTGACTGAACTAACCCATGGCCTGGCATTCTTAATGCCCACCCTCCCAGTTTTTGTTGCATATTCTAGACCTATAGAACTCACCTGAAAACAGTTAAGCAACAGAATAGAGTTCCGCACTTCTACTACTTGCTAAGTGTGGTCTGTTCATACTTGACGACTATACGAACTGAGGCATCCATCAGGATCCCAGAATGGGGAGTTGTTCCAAGCGTAATTCGACATACATCAAGAAATGAAACAAGGTGAAGTAGTGATGCAAGGTTCACACTGTAACCAGAAGGATACAAATCATGTAACAGCATAAACGAATAAATAAAGTGTTGGAACACAGGAACTCACCTTCACTTTCTTGACAAATCTGAGGGACTCTTCAAAGGTCAGCGGCTCCGATTTAGATGTCACAGCCCCAAAGAACACCGTCGCCCTCGACTCTGCCGGAAACGTCTCATCTGCTCCAGGCATAGTGGCTCCGTTGCCTCTGTGATCCATAAGAAACACCAATTACCATGATTGCAGACACACACTTAGTACATGACAACCAGTCTCAACTCTCAACTCTGAACTAGAGCCACAAGTACTGTATAGCTAGGCCCTGAGCTGCATACATATATACAACCAATAGGATAAAGGCGAGACAGCATCAACCACACGAAACGCCGTCGATTGTTCAGCCATCATTGTTCAAGTGATACCCAAAACCCACCAGACTGGTGTAGGATTCCAGTAGTACTCTACATGCCAACCGAAACGGCCACCAGACTAGTGTGGAATTTCAGTACATGCCAACCGAGACGGCCACCAGACTGATTACGATAAGCACCAACAGCATACGCTTTTTTTTTTATCTTCAATGGCGTAAGGGGCACTCTGCCTATCATAGAAAGATGAACAGTTTGCGTCGATTTTACAATTGATCGACTGATTTGGGGATGAACCAATGGACTGAAAACTATACTCCAGCACCAAAGAAATTACAGTAAGTTTTGAGAGGGGGCAAATTGTTCTTCCTAAGAGCGGACAGTGACTCAGCAAGTGACAGATTGATATCATATCCAGCAGGAAACTCGAGATGAACTACAGGAAAAACAGAGGACTGAAATGTCTCCATCCACGGGCCAGGAAGCGAATTCGGACGGGGGGAGAGATGAGTAAAAAGAGAGGAGGAATTGCACCGAGGAGCGTTGAGGATCTCCGAATGCCGACGGCGCCACGGAGGAAGAAGCTCGGCAGGAAACGTTCCCTAAATAGACATACTGCAAGCTACGGCTGAATATACATACTGCAGCCCAGGAAACAAATCCAGCTTCTGGAACGAAAGGGGGTAAAAAGAGAAGGGGAAACCTCTGCGCGCCGGAATGGCTGCAGCCGGCTCCGGCGACGGCGAGAAGGGCACCTCGGGAACGAATCGGGCGGCCGGCTACGGATGAAATGGTGGGGGCGTTCGGGGCGGGGAGAAGGGAGGCGCGCACGCACCTCTCGCCGAGACGATTGGGAGCAGGAATCGGGGTCCGGGGCCTCCTCCGGCCTGGGCTCCGTCTGCTCGCCGCCGCCGCCGCCGCAAGACGCGAGCTTGGAATATTCGGGCGGGGGGGCGGTGGGAGGGGGGAGGGGAAAGGGAGGAGAGGAAGCGGTGGGGGATCCCGTCGTCGGCCCGGCGCACATGGGTAAAGCGTTGATGTGACGTTAACATGTGGGTCCAGGCATGGTGCACCGACGGGGTGGCCCGCGTGTCAGTGAGAGCGGTGGAAGGTTTCTGATAATTGTTATCCGATGGGGTCAACGAGGGAGTGGGAACAGGTCAGGCGGGCCCCCTGCTACGACGACGGGGCTATTGGGATCGTGAAAGCATCCGGCCCAGGCCCATCATTGGGCTGCGGCTCAACCGGCAAAGCCCAGGTGCCTGTTAGCATTTGTTTCTTGTGAGTTGTGTGACTCGAATTAATTCGCCTTTGGGTGCTGATGAGCCAGGAAAATCCTGCTTGCCTCGTAGGTAGTGAAATCCCTATCTGCAGCTCTTTGCCGCAACGTACGGCTGCTTCGCGTTGGCGACCCAACAAATGTTTGTGCTTTAGAAAAATGTTCACAATATCAAAATTTGTTCATGTGTTTCACGAAAACGTTTGAAAATTTAAAATTTTCTTCGTGTTTTGTAAAATATATAGCAGAATTTGAATTTTTTCGGTTTTTTTTCCAAACATGTTTTGTTTTGAAAATAGATTTAAGTTCACCAAAAAAAACCATTTAAAAAAATGCATACTGCAATAATTGATTTGGCGTGCTAAAGTCTCCGTCTACAATATTAAGGCGGTGCAGCACTACATCGCTCCAATGGGGCGACGAGGTTGCCCCTGTACGGCTCGCTGCTGTTGGATGCAGCAAGC
Source organism: Triticum dicoccoides (assembly GCF_002162155.2). Classification (NCBI taxonomy): domain Eukaryota; kingdom Viridiplantae; phylum Streptophyta; class Magnoliopsida; order Poales; family Poaceae; genus Triticum; species Triticum dicoccoides. The sequence continues at coordinate 3,583,294 of NC_041385.1, read as the reverse complement.
GTCGCATAGGAGGTCCCGCTCGATAGCCAACAAACATGTACCTCTCTGATCCCTATGCACAAGTAGACTTCTCATGTACACCCCCTCTTCCCGTTTTGGAGGGGTCCCAGAACCATTCGAGACTATTTTTATTTTATTTTTTCTTTTTTTTAAAAAAAATGTTCACAGATATTTTTTAAAACCGTGAACAATGTTTTACATATAGAACAGTTTTGAAATTTTTTAGATATTATTTTATTTTCTCAACTTTTTTTGTATCCATGAATTATACTAAATCTGCGAATATCTTTCAAATTCATGTCCATGTTTTTTTGAATCCACGAATTATATTAAATCTGCGAATATTTTTCAAATTCCTGAACAAGTTTCTTTTTTGAATAAATGAATATTTTTGAATTCATAAACATTTTTAAAAATTCATTAATATATTTTGTATTCACAAACATTTTTTCAAATAATGAATTCTTAAAAATTGGTAGATCAACAGACGAATATAAAAGACTTCTAGAAAACAAGATAAAAAACGAATAGAAAATATCACATGATCTTTACCTTTTTTTTAGGGTAACATGAGTTGTACTAGTCAAAAAGAGCGATATGGGCCAGCTCAGAAGACAGCCACGTGGGCGTCCGGGTTGCATTTTTGCGTAACAACCGGCGCCCTGTGCGCTAAATAAGAGGTCTCGATGGGCCAGGCCATTTCGGCAAACAGGCGAGGTACCTGAAAAAATGGCATGTCCTAAACGGCGCCTTAAGCGTCCGTTCCTACCTCTCTCTCGCAAACAGGCGCACATCCTTTCCTCCACGCTGGGCCAGCCCATCTTCCTTTTTTCTTCTTCTGTTTTTAACAGACAAAAAACTGTGCGACGGTTGAGTTTCAAACCGGCGACCTCCTGCTCTTACTAGAGATGCACTAACCACGCCACCGACAACACCTGGCGTGTTCAGTTCATCTTTGATCTTTTTTGCTTCTTATCTTCTTTCTTCCCTTTTCTCTATTTTTACTTTTATTTTGCTGTTCCTTTTTTATTGGAACTGCTTTGTTCATTTATTATTTTTCTTTTTTGTTTGTTATCTTTTGCTATATTGGATGAACCCTTTTTAAAAAACTCTGAACACTTTTTAAAATCGAGGAACATTTTTCAAAATCAATGAACTTTATTTTTATAATAGATAATCTTTTTTAAAAATTGGTGAACCTTTTTAAAATTTGAACAGACTTTTTTCAAAATCTCTTAACTTCTTCTTAAAGTCGGTGAACTTTTTTCTGTTTTTGTGAACAATTTTTGAAAATCGATGAACTTTTCCTGTACAAATGATAAACCTTTTTCCCAGTCGATGAACTTTTTAAAATTCACGCCCCCCCCCCCCCACCTGAAATTCGTAATTCCAAAATCTAAGTGTTCCAGTATAAATAGCGCGTCCATGGTAGTGCTAATATTATTGGCGCTGTTTTTCAATCAGTGCAACTTCCGCACTGTGTATGTTCGCTTTTTTCAATCAGTTGCACTTCTTTCCGTGATGTATGCTTTCTTTGAGAAACTTCCGCACTGTGTATGTTCGCCGCATTCACTTTTCGTGGGCCGGCCCAACTGAGCGCTTTGGTGAGCGTCAGTTGGTTCCACGACGCAAAGGGCGCTCTATAGGAGCTCCGCTGAGAACCCTCAAAAAAAAAGGAGCTCCGCTGAGAAAACATAAGACTGAGTTTTTTTTTCCATAGATGAAATGTCTTGGTATTTCCTATTTGTCACTCTCGGGAAGAACATGTCGAGGAGTCGTACATAGCCCGGCCCAATTAGATACAATCTGCGTACTAGACAGGTTTTAGGAAGGTTATTGTCCAGTTTTCTTGTTTTTTCTATCAATTTTCTTTTTATTTGACTTTAGTTTTAGTTTCCTATTTTGTTTGTTTTACAAAATGTTCCGTAATATTTAAAAATTCATAAATGCTGGAATATTTTCTAGAAAGTTGTAATTTTTTAAATCACCTTAAATCATAGAGTGCTCATTTTTTAAATGCTCACATTTATTTTAAAAAATAGTAAGTTTGTTGGAAAACCAAAATAAATTTTTTGTCGTATGTTCCCTTCGAGGCCTCTAATCTATGCATTGCTTTCTTTGCATTATCTTGGATCGCCCAAGTAAGCCAGCCTCACACCACGCACCACAGCAGAAAGAGGCCGAGGGCATGCTTGGTTCTCCGCAACCATTCTGGCCTCTTTGCATATGTGGTCCAATAGAGCTTGATTGAAATAATGCAGCCAATATAGCATGTTTTGTACTTCGTTTGGTTGTCTGCATTGTATCATGAGGTTCTTTGTTACATGGTATTTAGTTGGCAGCAATTGAGCAGTTGAGTTCAAATGGTACCGGCATTGAGGGTGGGAAGGAGCGACACACCTCTCAGTCGACCGACTGGGGCGAAATCGGGGTTTGGGGCCTTTCTCCGGCCTGGGCTCCATCTCCTCGCCGCCGCCGCCGCCATTGCCGCAAGACGCAAGCTTGGAATATTCGGGGGTGGTGGGAGGGGAAAGGGAAGTGACGACGAAGCGGTGGGGGATCCCGTCGTCCGCCCGTCATGGCGCACATGGTAAAGCATTCATGTGACGTTGACATGTGGGTCCAGGCATGGTGCACCGACGGGGTGCCCGTGTGTCGGTGATAGTTATTGAGAGTGGTGGGAGGTTCCTGATGATTGTTATCGGATGGGGTCAACGAGGAAGTGGGAACAGGTCGGGCGGGCCCTGCTTCGCCAATGGGTGGTTATCTCGGCCGATGAAAGCATCATGGCTCAAGCGGCCAAGCCCAGGTGCCTCTTCGCATTTGTTTCTTGTCAAGGGCGTCTTGCGGGGTCCGCTTGGGCTCATGACGTAGGAAACATTCAAAAAAAATGTTGAATGTGTATTGAAAAAAGGTTGATCATGTATTAAAAAATAATGATTTTTTTGACCATGTATATAAATAATAAAGCACTTTGAAAAAAATGTTGAATTAGTTTAAAAAAAATGTTAATCAAGCATTTGGGAAATGCTAAATGTGTATAGCAAAAATGTTGACCATGTACTAAAAAATGATGAAAATATTTGGTCATGTATTTAAAAATTTTAATCAAGCATTTGAAAAAATGTTGAACCGGTGTTTCAAAAATTTGGAAAAATTTAAATTTCTATAGCAAAAATGTTGACCATGTATGAAAAAATTGATCATGTATATAAAAATGTTAATCAAGCATTCCAAATTTTTTTGAACAAGTGTTTAAAAAATATTAATCAAGCATTTTTTTGAATGTGTAAAGAAAAAATGTTGACCATGTATTAAAGAATATTAATATTTTTATTTGAAAAGTGTTAATCAGTCATTTAAAAAATGTATAGAAAAAATATTGACCATGTATTAAAAAAATATTAATCTTGTATTTGAAAAATGTTAAAAATGTGTACAGAAAAATGTTGACCAAGTACTACAAAAAAGTTTAATTTGTATAAAAAATGTTACACATGTATTAGGAAAATATTGTTGGCATGTACAAAAAAGTAAAATAATAACCAAAAGAAGAAGGAAAATAAACAAAATAAACATGAAAATGAAAAAAAATGAAAACACAATGGCAAGAAAGAATGAAAAAATGGAAAAGAAAAAATATAAGAAAAGAAAAAAGAAAAAAAATCTGGCTCGATAAGCCTGAAGTAGGACACGTCCCTACGATTTTTCAGGAGAGGAACCCTAGCGGAATGGCTAGCAGCACCCGTGATCTGCCTGGAGACCAGAGATCTATCCCTGTTTCTCCCATTATGCCCATTTCCTCTCCTACTTTTTTAATCGCTATGTGCTCGCGAGTGGGCCGGCCCAATACGAGGAAAACCCGGCGCGTCTTGCTCAGGTCGCCCGCGAGCGTTTAGCGGTTTAGGACGGGGCATTTTAGCTGTATTCGTCAACAACGTTTGAACCAAAATTTTCTTTTGGTTTCATTTTTGTGTTTTCTACCTTTCTTGTTTTCCTTTTTATTATTTCCTTCTTCTTATTTTTTATTTTTTCTTTATATTTTTTTCCTTTGGTTTATTTACCGAACAACTTTCAAATTTATGAATATGTTTTTTTCCTTTTTGAATATTCAGCTTTTTTAACATGTTCAAAAAAGTTTTAGAAAAATGCTTATGTTTTCAAAAAATGTTGATGCTTTTTCAGAGAGTGTTCACAAAAGTTTTTCAAAAAATATTCTGTTTTTTCTAAATGTTCAGAATAAAAATAATATTGTTGGAAAAGCAAAATAAAAAAAGGTTTATTGTGTTATTGCATTACTCGAGCGGTCATAGGTTTATTGTGTTACAAGCGTAGGGGACTATGCACGCGGTGCTGTGTCCGTTTTTTTTTTTTGCCGAAAAGCTGCGTCCGCTACTTGCTCAACCACATCAGCCCAAGGCTTGTGCTGGTGAACATGCCTGCTTTGTTTGCTTTCGAGACCGCCACCATAATATCTACAATGCCCACATAAATAAATAATAAAAATTGGCCGCCACAATCCCCACGAAATGTTGTACGGTCACGGTCCATCGTCATATAATGTAATTATGTATATATGGTTGCCTCTGTTCACAAAATATATTACTGTACCACCATCTTTGATTTTTGTGTTGACTGCACGTCGTATGCAACATCAATGATCAAGTGTGATCGTGGACGGTAGAACATCTACATCCACGATGGGCAAATCCGGCCCTTCAAATGCCCGTGGACGCGTCCGTGGATACTGACCGGTTACGACTCAAATAATGCAATCCACGCAATCCACATACGAAAAAAAATATTGCGTGGCTGACCTCGCCATGCACGCCGACGTCCGACGAGCTGCAACGGGACATGACCAAGGCACCCTGCTAAAGCCAGTGCGGCGTCAAGAGTAGAAAGAGTAGAGTAGGGAGAGCAGCAGGATGAGGGCATGAGCTGACTCATCGATCACGGCCTTTCCGGATGCCACATAGCAATTCCCTTTTTGGATACACCTTTAAGGTTGAAAATGACCAAATCAGCATGGTTTGAGTACAGATTTCAGGAAGTTCATTTCCGTCGAGCTCTACAATCTTAAAGTTTAAATCATACTTCACTCCATACGGTTAGCCTCTTTGATGGCTCGGATGGGCACAAATCGTGCCGGTGAACATGCTTGGGGGACTGCCACCACACCATGCCTACATCTTTACAGTTACTAAGCTCCCAGGAATTTGAGGCTCCTGGTGCATCGAGGCTGGTTTTTACAGTCATGGCCCCACCTGTAAGGGGGTGGATCCCTGGTTTGTTGCGATTTGGGTCCAACTACAAGAGAACGTGGCGCGTGTACGACGATTCCTGTGGTACGTGTCGACGGCTGTGGGTGGACGGTCGGTTGGGCTCGCTGATATTTTCGGTCACTTTTCCCCATCCCCATTGCGCGTCGTCTTTCCCGCGGCTGCTAGGTCTAGAGATGTCGTGTGGAGACGGTGTGGATGGAGGCGTTGGCGGCAGCGCAGCGTACAGACCCGGAGTGACTAAGGAAAAATCATGCGTTTCTAAGACTACAACCGAATACAAACATTCGACCGTAGTCTCGGGGACTACACCCAGTGGGTGCACTCAGCGTGCCCCCACTAGTTCTATCAAGATAGAGTCGACCAGTCGACCAACCAAAAAAACAGGACGTGTTCTTCAAACTATAACCGACTGCCAGCAGTCGACCACAGTCTCGGGGACTACACCCAGTGGGTGCACTCAGCGTGCCCCCAACGGTTGGAGAAATTCATTCGACCTAGTCCAATGAAGGAAGGACTTAACTTATAAAGCCTATGGTCGACTGCCAGCAGTCCACCATAGCCTTGGGGACTACACCCAGTGGATGCACTTAGCGTGCCCCCACTAAACCGAAATTTCAATCGACACACCCAGTGGGTGACTACTACGGATTCCAGAAAGAAGAATTTTCAGAGATCATATCCTAACAGAACAAGCGATGACCGACTGACCTGAACGTTGCTTTGAAGAGCGGAACTGGCGTCATAGGCTGCCTGGCTAGCTTCCCGGATGGCCTTCACCTGCTCTATCATGACTCCCGCCTGGCGTATCGCTTCTTTTGCAGCACTGGCTTGGTCCTCCGGGACGTAGTGGGTCGAGAAGAACGAAGGCTGTGCAGCACTCGACGACGCGGGGTGAGCACTCGTCAACGGCACCGCGAAAGATACGGTGTGTCGAGTGGTGTTCTCCTCCTCTGCGATCAGTGTCTCAGGTGCTGGCACGTTCGGAGTCACCCTGCCAGCAGACGCTTTCCTGTTCCTCCGGTGCTTCAGCGGTTCCTCATCATCGTCGTCGTCAGGAAGGGTGATAACGACATTGGATGGAGCTACAGAAAAGAATCAGAGTCAGAGACCAAGAGCCAATCGACTAAAAAACGGAATTAAGAGAGTGGTACCAGGTTTTGAGGTTGCAGCATCTTCCATCTCATGATCGTCAGCCCTGGCCGAGGTATCAGAAATAGCAGCACTACAATTCCAAAAACCAGTCGGTTAACTCATGAGTCGACCAAAGACAAACTCGTGTAGAGCAACAAGACTCAGATAGCATTTTTTTACCCTGATATGGTGGGGATCGACACCTTCATCTTTGGCAAGACCTTCGCTGGTTTCGACGGCACCGTTCGAGATTGCTTCGGAGCCTTCTCAGTCGGCGCCGGAGAAGTGGTCCGAGGACGCTTGGTTGACTGTGCGACAGTCGCGACCCCCTTGCCACGTTCACTCGCAGGGTCGTGAATGAGCTTCGATCGTCTTTCCGTGCGAGGTGGTGCGGTTTCCTCCTCCTCCTCCTCCTCCTCTTCCTCCCCATCGGAGTCGTCATCATCATCATCGTCAGGCGCGTCCGAGTCCGACTCCTCCTGGCTTTTGCCCCCACTTGCTTCCTCCTCTGCAGTCGGCGTCTGTGTTCCGTTCGGCATCGAGTATAGTTCGGTGAAGGCCTAGCAGACAACAAGATAGAGATCAATCGACCAATTTGCAGCGAAAGCAGAATAAGTATGGCAGGATTCCAATTGGAAATAAAGTAGACATACCTTGTCTGGAATGCTGGAATGGTCGAGTGGCGGAATTCTCCTGGCTCCTCGAGGGTTGCCCTTGTTCCCAGTGACCGCGGTCATCCACCTCTCCAGTGTGACGTCGTCGACTGCTTCTGGATGGATCCGAGTCTCATCCTCGGTCCTACAGTACAGCCACATGCAATGGCCTCGGTACCGAAGAGGCTGGATACGCCGCCTGAGAAAGACTTCCAGAAGGTCCATACCCGTCACTCCTTCCCGAACTAACTGGACTACGCGCTCCATCAGCATCTTCACTTGGGCTTTCTCCTCAGGGAGCACCTTCAGAGAAGAGGGCTTCTGCGCTCGGTCCATAGAGAACGGAGGGAGACCACTCGACTGCCCCGGCGTCGACTCGTTTTGGCAGTAAAACCAAGTCGACTGCCATCCTCTGACCGACTCAGGGAGGGTCATGGCCGGAAAGGTGCTCTTGTTTCTCATCTGGATCCCCAAACCTCCACACATCTGAATAACCTTGGTCTTATCGTCATCTGGACTCGCCTTTTTCACTGTCTGAGAACGACAAGTGAATATGTGCTTGAACAGACCCCAGTGCGGTCGGCAACCCAGGAAGTTCTCGCACATGGACACGAAGGCAGCAAGGTATGCGATGGAATTCGGATTGAAGTGATGGAGTTGCGCACCAAAGAAATTCAAGAAACCACGAAAGAAAACACTCGGAGGCAGAGAAAATCCACGGTCGACGTGGGTGGCCAGAAGAACACACTCACCCTCTTCCGACTGTGGTTGACACTCGTTCCCCGGGAGCCTCGCTGCTCCGTGGGGGATCAAACCATCGTTGGCCATATCAGCGAGATCTTTCTCGGTGATGGTCGACCGGATCCAATCCCCTTGGACCCAGCCTTGCGGCAGGCGGGACCTGGACGAAGACCCGCCCCGACTGGTCGCTCTCCCTTTCGCCTTCCCCGTCGCCGTCGCCTTCTTCGCGCGCTCTAGAGCCGCCGTCTTCTCCTTCACCATTGTTGCCGGCGAAGCGTACGAGGAGCGATTGGGCGGAGACGAGAGCGGGCGCAGCGGGCGGAGGCGGAGAGGGCAGGGGGAGAATGGAGAGATACTGTTCAAAAACCCTCACCGGGCGCCTTTATAGGAACACTTCCGAGTGGATGACAGGTGGGCCCAGGCAATCGCGATACGTGGCGAAAAAGACGGCGCGGGAATCGAGGCGTCTATGCCCTATCCCATCCGAGCGCCGCGGTCCGCCCCGCTTCGCGCGCTTCCCCAAAATTCGGATCCCACAAAATCCGCGAACAGCACATCGATCTGTCAGACGAGAGATTTCCTGCGATCCGTCGCTCAGAGATTGCTAAGGCCAAAAGTTCACTCGACGAAAGAAAAGAATGGATCAAGGCGACTGAAAGAAAAGTTGCTGATATCTACAAAGAGATCATTAGTCCAAGACGGTACATGTCCAGAACACAAAAGCAGGTCGGAAATATTACCAACTCCTTCATCACTCGAACCTCGATCCATTCGGGGGCTAATGATGAAGTCATGTACCTAGGGTAGGGTCATAGACCTGATCTAAGTACCCTACCCAAGGACACCCACAGAAGAAACTACCTTCCAGTCGACCAAGAGAGACTTCACTCGACGGTCTCGAAGGACTCGACCATGAAGACTCACTCGACCACCAGGAGATCAAGAGCCACTCTGCACCGCAACGGTCTGTAATTAAGTAGTCTTTATTACATTTAGGACACTTTATGTGAGGCGTTACCAGAAACGCCTAGACTTAATGTACTTAAAACCCTGCATTACTGAGGGCCGGAGGGGTCTGGCAGACACTATATAAGCCACCCCCTCCTCAGTGTAAAGGGTTCGCACCCCTGTAATCCATACACACATAATCCACTCGACCGCCTCCGGGCTCCGAGACGTAGGGCTGTTACTTCCTCCGAGAAGGGCCTGAACTCGTACATCTCTTGTCTTTACAACTGCTCCATAGCTAGGATCTTGCCTTTCCATACCTACCCCCACTCTACTGTCAGACTTAGAACCACGACAGCATGCACGCGTGAATGATGAATGCATGATATTCCACGTGAAAATGGCCATGCTAAACCTTTTTCGTAAAATCTGTATCGCTATGTCCACCAATCAGCGTACCCGCCAAATAAGAAGTGAAAAAGAAGTGCTCTTAACAGCTAAGCTGACATAGTGGGTCCATCAGTCAGCGCCTACATGGACGATGACAGATATGGTCAATTAGTTTCTCTCGTGTTCAGACCTGGGTATATGGACCGTGCTTATAAGGCCAGCCCACTGGCACAGAATTTTGAGCTGGTACGAGCCTAACAGTGCACGCGAATAAAACGATCGGCCCGGCCTTCGGTCCAGCAAGGTTGATCCCTGAAGTCAAACCTTAAGGCCTTTTTAGCGCTATTTTGACCTTTTAAACCTTATTATAAAAAATATGCTCTTTTGGGAATATTTTGTCCTTTCTAGAGCTATTTTGGTCTTTTTGACGTGGGCCGAACCTTTTATCTAGCATGTGAGGCCGAGAGCGACTAGGGCACCTGAAATCACTATTTGAGTAGTACTCCTTCCAAAAATTACTCCCACCTCCTAGGTTGTGACAAGTGGTGATTTGTCGCAACCTACGAGTTTTTTTTCATAGATCCATTCATTCAAAACATTTTATATCTTTAACCATCCATCCAAATATCGAATCTTTTTCACCATTAGATTCCTCGTGTCGAGTTCTTCAAAACTAGATCCAATATTGATAGGTTTTGACTAAGTTTTTTCACGAAAAAACGGACAAAAAACGGAACCGGGAGCACTTTTTTCTCTTTTTCGGAAGCGGTGCCTCTCGAGGAAGCGGTGCCTTTCGCAGAAAAAAGAAGAAGAGAAAATGAGTTTTTTCGTTTCAAAGAGGCACGGCTATGCCTCTCGCGTAAGCAAAACCGTGCCTCTCACGAAAGCAAAACCGTGTCTCTATCGAAAAAAAAGAAAAAACATGTTTTTCTTTTTTCAAGAGGCACGGCCGTGCCTCTCAGGGAAGAAAAAAAAAGTGAAAAACACATTTTTTTTCCGTTTTTGAGAGGCACAGCTGTACCTCTCGCAGAAGCAAAACCATGCCTCTCAGTGAAAGCAAACCCGTGCCTTTCAAGTAAGCAACAAGAAAACGTTGATCGCGTCAATTTGTTTTTTGGAATTTTTTGTCGAAAAGCTAACAAAGGTCGGTGGAAAACAAAAAAGTTGAAAAAAAGAGAAAAAACCCATCTAAAAAGCCGAAAACGCATGCGAAAAAATAAATAAGAAATTTAAAATCCTGAGGGAGGGCCTAGGGCGTGACACGTGGCAGCGGCTGAGAGCGCACCAAGTGGTGCACTGTCAGCCCACGGCAACTGATCGTTGCGAGGCTCCCGAAGGAGCGCTCGTTAACTAGTTGCTCCGCTAGGCACCTCCCGCAGCGACACCAACGCAAGCGCCGCCTCCAGTGAATCGGTGGTGGGCCGGCACAGTTACTCTGTGGTATGGTCATGCTGAAATCACAGATGTTTTTTTACTCTTCTTTATTTATACTTTGGAAAAAACTAAATATGATACGATGAAAATATAAATTTAGTGTTCTTTTTATAAAAGTGTTCATAGCGTATTTAGAAAATGTACATGCAGTGTAAAAAATGTCCGCTCTATGTTTAGAAAATATTTCTAACATTCAAACAAAGATGTATGAACATTAAACAAATATTCATGCATTCTTAAAATGTGTATGTGACAATTTAAATAAAACTATACAATGTAAAAAATTCTTCGTGTAATTGAAAAGAATGTTCTGTACTGTTTGAAAAATGTGTGTTACGTTTATAAAAATGTTCACACGTTAAAAAAAGTTGTATCCAATAAAAAAATATATTTCAATGTGTATTTGAAAAAGACATTTTTGAAAAAAAATGTTCAAAAAAAGTACATAAAAAATGTTAAATCATGTATTTAATGATGTAAAACGTATAGCAGAAATGGCTTAGATGTATAAAAAATGTATAATGTGTACAAAAGAAAGTAGACAGGAAAACATATATTTTGCAATACATCTGTGCAACTGTACTGGTGACCCATCTCTTATAGTCTTATTGCTGACCATCATTGCACACAACCCTGTCCAATCGAACCTGAATGTGTTTTATAAGATTGCTGGGAAGGTGTTGGCAAATCGGCTTAAGAGTATTCTACCGGTCATGATTTCCGAGGAGCAAAGCGCGTTTGTCCCGGGGAGGCTTATCACGGACAATGTCTTAGTGGCGTATGAATATGTACATGCAATCAGACACCGGAAAAGGAAAAAACCTCTTTGTGTTGTAAAGTTAGACATGATGAAAGCTTATGATCGAGTGGGGTGGACCTTCTTGGAACAAGTTATGCAGAAGTTTGGTTTTGACCAGGTTTGGGTTGACATGATCATGAGGTGTGTTTGTACCGCCAGATTTTCTGTTAAGCTCAATGGGGGTCTCTCTGATCTGTTTTTGCCATCAAGAGGGCTTAGGCAGGGGGACCCTTTGTCCCCCTACCTCTTTCTTTTTTGCGTTGAAGGTTTTTCTGTACTCTTAAAGAAAGCTCAACAGGAGAGGAGGATTAGAGAAGTGTCATTTGGGAGCACTGGCCCCCATGTGACTCACCTGTTATTTGCGGATGACAGCATTGTTTTCTTGGAGGGATCACATGATAATTTGGAGACTCTTAGAGATATCCTTCAGTGCTACGAGCAAGCCTCTGGGCAATGGGTCAACTTGCAAAAGTCATCTATCGTCTTTGATAAAGGATGTGCTGAGAATAATAAGGCCATGTTGAAGGGGATCATTGGTATTACATCTGAAGCACTCAGTGAGAAGTATTTGGGCCTACCAACTGTGGTGGGAAGATCAAAAGATGGTACTTTCAAGCCTGTGAGGGAGAGTGCTCGGGGCAAGGTCTTGGGATGGAAAGGACAAGGGCTCTCGAAGGCGGCCAAAGAAGTTCTTGCGAAGTCTGGGCTGCAAGCTACTCCAACTTTCACCATGAGTTGTTTTCAACTCTCAAATAAAATATGCCAGAACCTGACTACGATCTCTTCTAACTTCTGGTGGGGGTCAACTCATGGTGAGAACAAGGTTCATTGGGTGGCATGGGATAAGATGTGCCTTCCAAAACGAGATGGTGGCATGGGCTTCAGGAATTTTGAGGCTTTCAACCAAGCTTTGTTAGCTAAGCAAGCGTGGAGGCTTTTGCAAGAGCCTGACTCGCTCGTCGCCAGGCTTCTGCGGGCACGGTACTATAAGGATTCCTCTATCATGCAGGCTACGTGCCCCTCGAACGGATCATACACCTTTCGGAGTATCCTCTTTGGACATGACTTGCTGAAAGAGGGGCTGGTTTGGCGTGTTGGAGATGGGGCTGATATCTTAACCCACCACGATAACTGGATTCCTCGGAAGGGTTCCATGCGGCCACTAGGACAAATCTTCCTGATGGAATCACTAGGGTGGCAGACCTGCTCTCGGAAGGTGGTGATGGCTGGGATCATGGAACTGTTGATGCAATGTTTTCTGCTGATGATGCTGAGGATATTAAGCAAATTCCGGTGTGTGGGCATGGGGCTCATGATCTCCTAGCTTGGAACTTTACAAAATCTAGGGAGTTCAACGTTCATTCTGCCTATCACCTTGCTATGAGTTTACGGCGTGCGAAAGCTGGCCGACCAGAAGGTTCGTCCTCGGTACACACTCACAGGAATTGGCTGGCTTTGTGGAATACCCATGTCCCAAATAAAGTTAAAATTCTGCATGGAGACTCCCGTCTAATGGTCTGGACACTGGGTCAGAGTTGCATCGCCGGCGCATTAAGCCGGGTGTTTTCTGCGCAGCTTGTGGGAGGGAAGAGACACTGGTCCACCGCTTCTCCACCGCTTCTGGGGCTGTCTGCACTCGAAGGTTTTCTGGCAAGAACTAGCTAAGAAAAGGAGCATTCATGCTTTGGTCCCGCCTGTGGAGATTGAATCAAACCATGCACTGGGACGGTGTCTTTGGTCCTGGATAGGCGAGGCGCAGGAGGAGCAGAAAGAGATGTTTTTTCAGGGAGCTTATGGTCTTTGGCTGGCTAGGAATGCTACGAGGGATGGCGTCCGGATCCAAGATGCGATTGAGGTTGCTGCCTCGGTCTCCCGCTTCATGGACAAGTGGAGTAATGCGGTGCCAAAGAAGCTTCGGCATCCTCAGCGCCTCCTGTGGACAAGTGGTGTCCGCCGGAGCAAGGGTGGACCAAGGCGAACGTGGACGGAGCGGTGGGCAGGAGCTCGGGTGATGGAGGTGGCGGGGTTGTCTTTCGCGACCACGCAGGAGCCTTTCGTGGTGCCCTCGCTCATCTCTTTCCTCAAGTGACAAAACCTGAAGTGGCTGAGCTTATGGCATGTCGGAAAGCTTTGCAGGTTGGGCGGGAACTTCACTTTCAGAGGCTACATGTTGAGATGGATAGCAAAGAGGCCGTGTGCATGATCAACGACGCGAGGAGAAACCTTTCGATGGTGGGCACTATTGTGGAGGACATCAAGTCGCTAATGTGTTGCTGGCAGGATTGCAAGGTTACTTGGAGAAGAAGATCAGCAAATAAGGCCGCTCACACTCTAGCTAGACTAGCTGTAGGTGATGGAGTGTGTATGGTTTGGCGGTCGTCGCCTCCGAATTGTATTCTAAGTGTAATCGCGGACGGAGTCTCGGACTTTGCTTAAATAAAGTAGATGCTTACCCTAAAAAAAAAAGCAAATGCAAAACTGAAAGTAAGCAGGGGAAAACAGTAGAACAGTTCTGAAGCATATATGCTCCATTGATTCTTCATAACATTAACATGGTGTTCAAGATAGCATACCAAGAAGCATAAGCGCTACTTCCGCCATCGAAATTGTTCAGTTCTACTACGAAATAGGAAGAAGAAAGAACAGAAGACATAGCTCACTTGGGTTAGATGCGGCAACGATAGGTCATGTCCAGCTCCTCATTTTGAGTAGAACAGACAAAGAACAGCGTATGAGCCGGCCAACCGCCAGCAGTAAATGGATAAACCCACAGACAATAAAAGCAAAAGAGACAAGCATATATTACAGTAAAATAACACTAGCCAATGGCATCATAAATAGACAATCACCAGCCTTCCAACAGACCACAGCATGATGGTTAAGATAGCACATCTTGTAACCTACTCCCTCCATCCCGAAAAACATGTCGCAAGCATAGTGTAATGTAAATTTTGCACAAAAACCCCTTGTATCTTCGAATGTTTTACAAACAAGTCCTTCCTTCTTCCTCCGCCCGATCTAGCTCCCGTGCATCGGGCCAAGGCCGTCGTCGACCGATTCGCCGCCTGCGCCGCCCAGGGCCAGCTCCTCCGCCGCCCGGTACCTTCTCCTCCGCCGCCCAGTACCTGCGCCACCGCCTCCCAGGACCTAAGCTGCCGTAATCCACTCCCGCCGCGATCCCCTCCGCCGCTGCCGCACAAGACATGCGCCACCAAGATCCGGTGGATCTCGTCCTCCTCAAGCTCCCGCCATCAAGATCCGGTGGATCTCGTCCTCCTCAAGCTCCCGAGCGCGCCTGGACCTCAAGCTCATCCTCCTGCTTATCCTGTTCCGCCAGGCTCGTGCTGCTGCTCCCCTGCTCGAGCTGTCGCCGGAGCTCCCCTGCTGCCCACCTGAGCGATGGTCACCGGTAATTTCCGCCGCCCATCCCCGCCGACGCCCACCAAATCGACGGTCCCTGGACTTTCCCCCGCCCACGCCTAAGCTCCGGCCGCCTGTTCTAGTCCTCCATGCCCAGCACCTCCTCTCCACGACTAGGCACCGCTCCTCCTCCAAGCCCAGGCGCTTCTCCTCCTCCACGCCCAGCACCTCACTGCTCGCCCAGCAGTAGATCCTCTACTTCTCACCTACAGATCAAGAGATCAGTTAAGCAGAGTATCAGCCGCAGATCAATTGATCAACACAGAGGACTATCATCTGTAGCAGAAGTATCTGTAGGAGCAGTATCTTCTGTAGGAGCAGTATCTTCTGTAGCAGCAATGTTATCTCGTTTTCCTCTATGTATGGTCATTGTCAGGAAAAAAATATATTATATGTTCGATGTCTTCTTCGCCCCCCCCCCTATCGTCAAATCCTGGCTCCGCCCCTGTATCAGCAGCATCTGTAGCAAGATCAAAGATCAAACTTTTTTTTACATCAGATCAAAGATCAAACTTGCCCAGTGCCTCTGCTCTTCAGGTACAATGATTTTATGACGTTTTAAAACATGAGCAAACTGAACATCATAACATGTTTCAGTTAGGATGACCAATACTGTAAATTTCAGAAACTAAATTAGAACATGTTTTCCAAGATGTAGATATGCACAATACAGTCTGATCTGTATTTGAAATTAGAACTAGAAAACAAGATTAAAATTAGGAAACACCAATATACTGTCAAGTTATGTCGATGCTCCACTTGAGGCAAGGAACTGCACCCATTTTCACTACTACAATATGATAGCCAATGGACAAAAATGTGACTAATGGGCAACTTTTTGAAATCAAAACAAAAATGGACAGTAAACTGATAATGACAATAAACTATAATTTGTTACAGAGATTTTCCTATTGAAAATATAACTGAATGGACAGAAAAATGGGCGAAAAGATAACTGAAGGCTAGGCTAAAATGGACAGTAAACTGATAATGACTATTGCCAACAAGAGTAGGAAAATGCAAGCTTCTGAGATTTGTTACATAAATTTTCCTATTGAAAAGATAACTGAATTTTGTGTACTGAAAGTTTACAGTGTCCAGTGTAGGAAAGTTTACTGAAATTTGTGGAGTACACAAAGTGCTTTGAACTAAAAAAAATCATCAAAGTTCAAAGCCTAGCTGATTTGAACGGCTCATTCTCTGGGATCATCAATGTGCATTCAGGCTAATTCTTTGAACTTTGATCATCAATCCAAAGAATATATTTATTTGATTTTTTAATTTATTTGGAATTATTTGGATTTATTTAGATTTATTTGAATTATTTAAATTAATCTGAATAATTTAGTCAAGGCCTTTGGATTAATTTGAATTTATTTGAATCTCACAATTTGGTCTAACTTAGATGATCTTGTCTACTTGGAGTACATAATCTACCGAGTAGTCATGTCCCAGTCATGCATCCATGCATCCAGTAGAAACATCTTGCATACATGATCAGGTGTCAAACTTTTAATCAAAATCTACTGAGTAGTTATTGTGCTCATCCAGTAGCAACATCTTGCATACATGATCAGTAGTCATGTCGCAGATTTCTATTTACACTGAATTTGTATATCACCAAGAGCTCTACTAGTTTCAAACTAGGTTTACACTGAATTATTTGACCAGTAGTCATGTGAACTCTCTGAATTTGTAAACACTTCCAGACTTGAGCATTCAGAGTTTGCAATTGCAAAAAAAAGGTCCCTTGTTCATGAACTTGTACTGTACACCATGCATTCAAGCAGAAAGAAACAAACAATGTCTGAAGAAGAATGAGACCCTTCTCCATTAATTTTATTCAACATGATAAGTTCAGGTCATAAAAATCCATGATGTTGCATGAACAATTAGACAGTACACAGGGACAATTAACAGGACTACTCACGGAGACAATCACACATGATCAATTAACAGGATTAGTCCACGATATTCCTTACAGCTCCACAATCTAGAGATCAATTAACAGTATATACACACAACAAATAGCAGCAGATGGATTGGAATTCTTTCTGAAGTAAAATTAACAGGAGTTGGACCACAAACAGCAGCAGATAAATTAACAGGATTACTCCATGATGCTTCACCAACAGAGGAGGGATGTGGACGGCTGACCTCCTGCAATTCCTCAATTTCACCGCCATCGTCGTCCTGGTGCCAGCTGTTGCCGCCAGCTAGGCAGGCCAGCACGGCGGATGCGGAGGCGCCCTTGTAGTTGTGGCCGCCCGCTCCAGGAGACGAGGCGGCGGAACGTTGGTCGGCTTCTACACCCTGGCATACGCAACGCCGACGAGCTCCGCCGCAGACGCCTCTCCATTGACCGTGCCGTGCAGCGCCACCACCCGCTGCCACTCATCTGGTCCCTTTTTCTCCTCCTGCTCTGCCCTATCTTGCCGGCGCCAGTGACCTTTTCCTCTTCCTGCTCTCCCCTCTCGACGGTGGCCGGGATTGGTGGTGGTAGTGGAGAATCGACGGGCAGCAAGCGCCGATTTTCCGGAAGGGGATGGGGAAAGCTTGGAAATTTAGGGATGCGGGAAAGGGGAGCGGGGGAGCTGCGCGGGGGAGCGGTGGAGTTGCACGGGATAGAGGTGGATCCGCGCGGGGTTGCGGTGGAGCTGCGCGGCGGGGCGGTGTGCTTGAGCTACGCGAGGTCGCCGGCGTTGCGGGGGAGCTAGTGGAACTGAGCGAGCTGGCGGAGACGATTGGACCGCGGGTTCGGTCGGATAAACCTGAAGGACTTTTTCACAAAAATACCGTTGCGACATGTTTTTCGGGACGGAGGGAGTATTTCTACAAAAAATACCAAATCCTGGACATAAAAATAGCAGCCAAGCTCTTTTATCCGAAATGCTGAAAGCCAGTGCAACAAAGTTCTGGCTAACCTTTTCAACAATAGCTGTATTGAAGTAGCAATCAGACACAAGACAGTGGTAGTGACCTAATTACTTGCCATTGTAGTGAACAATCAGACACAAAACTACGCTGAGCACCAAATCACAGTTAACATAAACAGGGGATAATAGAAGAATAATTCTAAAGCATAGAAGCTCCATTGTTCACAACATAAACATGATGTTCAAGATAGAATAATAACAAGTACCAAATGTTGATAGCACAGGCCCTACTTCCTCCGTCCAAATTGTTCAGCTCTACTATTAGTAGTGCGAAATGGTAACAAAGAACAAAAGACATGGCTCATATGGGATAGGATAGTCCAGGGGCACAACATCAATCAAACCAGGAGTCCAAAGCAGTAAGATGGAGCGCCGCATCTTACAGAACTATGATGAACGGAGGCTCCTTGTTCATGGCATCTTCTTCTTGCATCTCAAACAACGGAAGCGAAATCATGCTCTCTTGGAGGCGATGCATAGTGAGTGACAAACTGTTTGCAAACCGATTCAAGCTGCTTTCATGGTCTTGGCTTTCCACATTTCCTAAAAACAGACTCTCGATGTCACAATGCAACAGGCGGTCACCACCATGCTGGATCAACAGCTCACGCTCGTTGATCACAGCCATCATAGGGGCGAAATAAGCGTCCGCGAAATCAAGCGGAAGCGGCGGCGACACCTCCATCGCTCGCAGGTCAATCCGGTATCGAAATGCCCACGTCTCGGCGTCATAGTCCTGCAGCACCCAAATGTTCTGAGTGAGGCAGTCACCGGACGTGTGGCGCAAAGCAAGGTCGCCACCAAGATCGAACAGTGAAAAAACGCCGCCGTGCAGCTGTGCTGGGTAGTTCATGTGCCGGAATGTCTCGGTTACGGTGTCCAACACCGTTATGCCGAGGCTCAGTTCCCAGTGCAGGGCACCACGATGGTGGACTGGTGGGAGGTCACAGGAAGCGGGATAACTCTGTAAAACTGTCGGCCATTGGATGCATCTTTGGCTGGTCCGATCCCACCGGGAGGACGAAGTAACGAGGCGGCTCGTACCTGGTGCGCCTCGCCATGTGTGCCGAGAAAACCCAAAGCACCCGGTACTCTCGGGGGGATGCGTCGTGCTGGTAGAAGGCGACGACGTTGGGGGCCCTGAATCCTGGCCGCAGCGGTGGACGCGGCAGGGGAGCGCACTTGCGGGTGGCCGGGTTGCAGATGTAGAAGCTGGACTGCCGCGACAGGATGAGGAGGCCATCCCAGAAAGCGATGTTGGAAACTGGATCGGGACTGTACCGGACGACGGGCCGTAGTATCTTCTGAGCTCCGGTGGCGGCGAGGCAGGAGATGCCCTCGTCGTGTTCGATGATGGGGAGCGAAGGCTGGAGGCGGTGGTTGTCCAGGATGAACTTGTCGGTGGAAGTGGCGCCGCACCACGACTTGCGGACGGCGCGGCAGCGGAGCACGTCCTTGGGCGGCAGCCGGACCAGGATCTCGTCGACGACGAGCCACTCGGGCAGGTCCTCCAGCATGGTGTCCGGCATGCTGGCTGCTCCTCTCGCGGAAAAGATAGGGACAAGCAGACATTACTACTAGTACTTACAACGCATGACGATTGTGATAAAAGAAAAGATAATAATAGCAGACTGGGCGCAAGAGATCTGTTAAATAAATCGGATTAAGAGGAGAGAAAGGAATGGATTTGAAAGCGGGGAAGAACAAAGAGGATTTACCTTGGGGCAGACTCCGGCGGCCGGCCGGCCGGACGAGCGTCGGCGGCGATCTGAACGCGGGGAAGAAGGCGCTGTTGGCGAAGCTGGGGAAGAAGGAGCCTTGGCAATGCGGTCGTGCGCAGCGCAGTAAAGGAGGAGGATGGGCGGCACGCTGTGTTGCAGCGGTCGATGGGACTGGACGACGAGCTGCGTAGCCTTTTCAGGTGCGCAGCCTAGTGCCTAGCTTGGTTGGAATCCGTGGAGAGAGGAGTTGCACTTTGACTGAATACCCCCTGTACTAGAAGAGCACCTATAAAATTTTATTTTGCTACTCCCTCCGTCTCAGTTTACAAGTCTACACGTATACCTAGGTTACCAATTTTATCACCTTAATATAAATCATATAATACCTTTTGAAAATAGAACATCTAAAGTTTATATTGATATATTTTTTGTAATATATAACTTGTATTAGCTTGGTCAAATTGACGACCTAGAGGTACGCGCACGCCCTGTAAACCGAGATAGAGGGAGTAAGGCTGGTCATAGTGGGGAGTAACTTAGACTAGTAAGGGCATCTCCAGCCGTTGAGCCTCCCAGGAGGCATTTTTCTCTCCGCCTGGGGGGCTACCGGCGGATATTTTAACACTGGGGGGAGAGTGCTCCAGCCATGCTCCCACCCATGTCTCATCCACCGGACGCGTGGCGAGCGGTAGGACGCCGGCCAGACCGAGGCCGCTCAACATCGGGTGCACCATGCCCAGGCACAGCACCGCTGCCATGGCCGCGTCCACCGCGTGCCCGCCCACATGCAGTGCCCACCTCCGAGCACCGCCCGTCGTCTGCGGCCACCGCGGCCATGCCGGACTCCACCTCGTGCCGGCTCTCCCGCGCGCCAGACACCCTCGAGCTCGGCCCCGGTCAGCTGCAGGCTCCGCGCCGGGGCCTAGGAGCAGCAGCAGGACGCCGGCCCAACGCAGCGCACGGACGGCGAACCCTGTGGGATGGTGAGGGACGCGGCCTCGTAGCCGGTGACTGAGGAGGCGATGCGGGTGCGCTCGCCTAGAGCTCCGCGGACCGCGCGAAGACGCCGCGTCTGGCCACGGCAAGAACTGCCGCCGCACGTGAAGACCGGCCAGATCCGAAAGCCGCCCGCGTCGGCGTGCCTCACCTCCGGCCGCTCCGCGCCGCTCCACCTCTGCCCGGCCATGCGCGCTCCTCCTCCGCCCCGGCCTTGCCTGCTCCGGCCTCGCCAGCCCCCGCCTCGCCTGTCCTAGGGTGAGGGTGCACCCTCACACTAGAAGCACGGCCGGGCAAAGGGACAATTTTCTGCCACACGAAAAGGGACAATTTTCTGCCACCGTCTTGCAAGGATGTCGACGAAGGGGTGGGACAAAAAGGACATTATTACTGTATTTTTTTTTTGTGTGTGCATCAGGTATTGTTACAGAACTTGCATCAAGATTTTGACAGTCAGCTATATATACGCGCGAATGGCACGGTAACAATACAACATCTACCCTGACTAACTACCGGAGTAGTAGGTACCCTCACAAGCGGAAGAACCGAGGCATATCTGATCCCAGCCGAGGTACGCCCACCGTTTTCCTTTCTATTTTCACGGCTGGTAATCACTTCAGTTCAGCGTAAAATTTGCATTAATTTCTTGAGTGGTTAGTACGTGAAGTTCTTTTTTTTTTAAAGTTGGAAACACGTCAATTTGCATAATCTTTGAAATTCTAGAACTTTAGGAATTTCACAATTTCCAGAAACTCTTTGGAATTACATCGGCTTGAGTTTACATAATACTCAGATTATCTTTGATTTGGACCTGGTCCACAGTTTTGAGGTATGGAATACTTTTGTGTCAACCGAAAAATGTCAAAAATATAGTTGAATTTAGTTTAAACCCTACCACATGTAACCATGGTATTTTTTCCTTCAGATTTCTTCACACAAAACCACAATAACTTGTATGAAAATCTTATGAAATGAACTTTCCGCATATGAAATACTCTTAAGAATTGATTCGGGCCGCATGCACGCATGAATGATGAATGCATGATATTCCACATGAAAATGGCCATGCTAAAGTTTTTTTTTTCGTAAAATCTATATCGCTACGTCCACCAATCAGCGTGCCCGCCAAAAAAGAAGTGCTCTTAACAGCTAAGCTGACATAGTGGGTCCGTGAGTCAGCGCCTACATGGACGCTGACTGATATTGGTCAATTAGTTTCTCTCGTGTTCAAACCTAGGTATATGGACCGTGCTTATAAGGCCAGCCCACTGGCACAGAATTTTTGGCTGGTACAGGCCTGACACTGCAAGCGAATAAAACGGTCGGCCCGGCCTTCGGTCCAGCATGATTTAAGGCTGATCCTTGAAGTCAAGCCTTAAGGCTGACCCATCACGGGCTTTTTAGTACTATTCGGGCCTTTTTAGGGCTGTTTTGACCTTTTAAATCTTATAAAAATAGGCTCATTTGGGAATATTTTGTCTTTTTAGAGCTATTTTGGTCTTTTTGATGTGGGCCAAACCTTTTATCTAGCATGTCAGGCCGAGACCGACTAGGGCACCCGAAATCACTAATTGAGGAGTACTCCTTCAAAAAATCACTCCCACCTCCTAGGTTGTGACCATTGTTGAGGAAATCGTTAACTGGTAGCTGCTCGGTTGGTTGGTGAATAGGGGATTAGTCGGCTAATCGGTAAGTTAATCGGCCATTTAATCAATTAATCAGACGATTTATCGGTTTATAGGCTACTCGGTGAACCTACGAGTAGGGATTAATCGACAAGTTAACTGGTTAATCGGATAATTCTTGAGCAGGGGTTGTGACAAGTGGCGACTTGTCGCAACCTGCGGTTTTTTTCATAGATCCCTTCATTCAAAACATTTTATCTCTTTAACCGTGCATCCAAATCTCGAATTGTTTTCACCATTAGAATTCTCGCGTCAAGATCTTCAAAACTAGATCCCTACTGATAGGTTTTGACGTTTCTTTTCCGAAAAAACGGACCAAAAACCGAACTAGGAGCACTTTTATCCTTTCCGGAAGCAGTGCCTCTCGAGGAAGCAAAATCATGCCTTTCGTAGAAAAAGAAGAAGAAAAACGCGTTTGTTTTGTTTCGAAGAGGCACGGCTGTGCCTTTCGCGTAAGCAAAACCGTGCCTTTTGCGGAAACAAAAACGTGCCTCTCACGGAAGAAAAACCAAGCCTCTCGCGAAAAAAAGAGGAAACGCGTTTTTTTCCGTTGTGAAGAGGCACGACCGTGCCTCTCGCGAAAGAAAAAAAAAGTGAAAATGCATTTTTTTTGTTTTCGTGAGGCACGGCCGGGCCTCTCACGAAAGCAAAATCATGCCTCTGATGGAAGCAAAACCGTGCCTTTTAAGCAAGCAAAAATAAACACGTTTTTCACGCCATTTTTTATTTTTGAAATTTTTTTGTCGAAAAGCTAAGAAAGGTCGGTGGAAAACCAAAAAGTTGGAAAAAAGAAAAAAAAACATCTAAAAAGCCGAAAGGGCGTGCGAAAAAATATATACTTTTTAAAATTTGGAGGGAGGGCCTAGGGCATGATACGTGGAAGCGGTTAAGAGCGCGCTCTCAGCCCACGGCAACTGATCGTTGCGAGGCTCCTGAAGGAGCGCTTGTCAATTAGTTGATCCGCTAGGCACCGCCCGCAGCGACACCAACGCAAGCGCCGCCTCCAGCTAATCGGTGGTGGGCTAGCCCAGTTACTTTGTGGTATGGTCATGCTGAAATCACACATGTTTTTTTACTCTTCTTTATACTTTGGAAAATACAAAATATGATACGATGAAAATATTAATTTAGTATTCTTTTTATAAAAGTGTTCATAGCACATTTAGAAAATGTAAATGCAGTGTAAAAAATGTCTGCTCTATGTTTAGAAAATAAAAATGTATGAACATTTAACAAATATTCATGCGTTCTTAAAATGTGTATGTGACAATTTAAATATACAATGTAAAAAAATGTTCGTGTAACTGAAAAGAATGTTCTGTACTGTTCAAAAAATGTGTGTTACGTTTATAAAAATGTTCACACGTTATAAAAAATTATCTCCAATATAAAAAATAATATTTCAATGTGTATTTGGAAAAAACATTTTTAAAAAAATGTTCAGAAAATGTATTTAAAAAATGTTAAATCATGTATTTAAAAATGTTAAACGTATAGCAGAAATATCTTAGATGTATAAAAAGATGTATAATGTGTATGAAAGAAAGTAGACAGGAAAACATATATTTTGCAATACATCTGTGCAACTGTACTGGTGACCCATCTCTTATAGTCTTATTGCTGACCCATCAGAAAAGAAAGGTCCAGCAGCAAGAGAAAGCAAACTCCAGCGCCCGAAACACATCGGTAAAACTTGGAATAAGCAAAATGCAAATCCTCTTTGACGCTAACTATTATTACAACGTGAACATCCAGGCACTTGCTGTGGCCCACCCCTTCTTCCTGCTATAGAGTTGCTGTCAACATTTAGCTCAAACTAATTATGAGGATACATCTCTCTCTTTTTTTCTTGCGAATAAGCATACATCTCTCTTTATCTCTCAATAGTTATTATATGTACATACATCTTTGGAGAAATAAGGGGTACTACTGAATATCAGTACTCCCTCACTACTCTAAGTTGTACTAGAGCAACGTCAATTAATATGGATCGAAAGGAGTAACAAATAATGTGCATTTGCAGGTTGCGACAGTCGACCATTGAGAAGGAGTACTATTGAGAATGAGCATGTGGTTTTGGAAGAGGAACTGTCCTGCAGCAACGCTGCCTACTGAGTACAATGCACAAGTCATAGTCGATAACCTTACCGAAAATAATGCGAGAAACATGTGGTCTAGCAGAAGGATACGGAATGACAAACTGTATGTAGTCCATGCTCAGGGCATTGCTGGCATCGGTCTCCCAACTACTCTAGTCGTCAAGAAGTTCAGGAACATGAACCCAACACTACAGGTGGATGAAAATGTCAGGAACTGCTGCAAGTCCGAGATGATGCTGTTAGCCAGCATCTGCCACAAAAACATCATCAGTGTCCTAGATGTCATCGTCAGGGCCGAGCCGACAAAATCGGAGGCCCCGTGCGAAATTCTAAAATGGGCCTTATCTCACAAAAAAATACTACTTACTCCGATCCAAACTAATTTGGATTCAAGGGAGTATATGAACTTATGCATATCTTCTTCTGAGAGTTAAATACTCTTTCTTTTGTTTCTTCGAACACTTCTGGTAACCAGGTTCATGTTTTCTAAACGAAGACATGACTTGGATCTTGAAATACTAGATACCTAATGATAGACAAAAAAGAATAAAAATTAACTACAAGATTATAGCAGAACTAAATAGCGGGCGGGAATCGAAACTCAAAGTCAAGGGTTCACGGAATCACCGGTTTATTGAAGCGACGACGTTTAAAAAATCAGAGATCCGTAGATGGCCTGAACTTTCCTTGGCATCAGATGAATCAGGTCCTTCTTACTTATTGCCGGCTGCCGATCACCGTTCCTGCCTTCGTTCCTTTTTTTTTTTGATCGGACCTGCCTTCGTTCCTGGTCCCGCCCTCCTGTTCCTTACTCCTGAACAGGACCTGCAGCCTTGGAACGGGACCGCTCGACCTGAGTCCAGAAATTAGTGAGCAAGGACTGGATTATCCCTAACCTGCCGCCTGATGGCCGCCAGCGCCAGATGAAAAGAAGCACGGACGCCTCGTCTCTTCGCTCGATCGATCGCTGGATTTCCTTTTAGGGGACGATTGATCGTTGGATGAGGACCCTCCGTCCGGAAATACTTGTTATCAAAATGGACAAAAAGGGATGTATCTAGAACTTCTAGATACATCCCTTTTTGTCCATTTTGATGACAAGTATTTTCGGACGGAGGGAGTATGTCTCGATGGTTCGCCAGAATCCAGAGGCAGGCAACAACGGCCCAGAACAAAGACTGAAGAGGCCCATCTATAGATGAGTAGTACTGCTGCATATAAGATTTGGGGCCCCTGGAATCGGGGGGCCCTGTGCAGGCGCACAGGTTGCACCCCCCTGGGCTCGGGCCTCGTGAGGGATGAAGCGATCATGCTCGTATACAAGTGCGCGGTGAATGACAACCTTGACCGCTGGCTGCACCGGCTGGAGGGGCAGGATCGGCTGTTGAGCTGGCCGGAGAGAATGACCATCGCCATTGGCATAGCCACTTGCACCACTTGCACCACGGATGTAATAAGCCAATTTTTCACCATAACATTAACTCTAACAACATTTTGCTTGATCCGAATTTCAAGGCCATGATCGTCAGTTTTGGCGTTGCGCAGATGAACATGGCTGGGCTCGACCAACCGTTGCCAATCATGGGCCTGCCTCCTGGTAACTTTGGTTATGCAGCTCCAGGTATGTTTGGCGATCGACGCATGCAACATATTTCTTTCTTAACTAGCATTGTTCATAACCAATTTTTTTATAAGGGATGCATTTATCATCTTAAAATAGCATCAGTAACACTCGGCCTCTGTATAACTAAGATGCACACAGCCAAATACCGAAAGTCTGACAAAAAGAAGACAAAACCGACATATCGACAATAGTAGAGTCCTATAGACCGACACTAAGCCTATGTCGAGAGGGATGGTGGACCGATTCGGTTATTACGCTTCCATCCATGTTATGTAAGGACCTCCGTAGCCACCTGCTCCAACCACGTACACACTGTCTTGAACAACGGTTGGTACCCTGCTCACTGTAACGTAGATCACATACGAAGTGAGTACGTACAAAGAAAAACAACCTGCATAGGAGAAGCATTTTTGTCACTAAGAACCAGATCATTTCTATATAACCAAAGCAACATAGTAAGGCATATACTCTCATGCTTATTAGCGTTTTAAATCTATTTGAAATACCGTCCAACCAGTGACCAAAAATATTGGCAACACTTGTCGGTGGATACAAATTTAACGCTATTTGGATGACCGATCATGTATAGCGAGCAAACTTGCATTGAAAGAAGAGATATTTGATTGTCTCGTCATGAGTACAAAAAATACACTTCTTACTTCCTAGTCAGTTGTTTGTAACTGATAACTTGAAGAATCTAGTAGTGCGGCAATCATGGACCTGTCCTTGCTGATCCACACATTGGAATTTAACTGGCCTATTCTTCTAAAGTGTACTTTTATTAATCGATTACTTGCAGAATATGGTATCGAATCAAGCCAGCTGACGGAGAAGGTAGATGTTTACGGTTTCGGTGTGGTGTTGCTAGAACTCATCACTGGACGGGTGGCCAATGGACCTGGAGTGGATGGTCAATTGGCAATCTGGGCATGGCGCAACTGCAAAGAACTGATGGCAAACCATCTGGAAGGGTTTAAGATTGAAGTGGACAAGGGCATCCCAGATCAAGCGGGATACATGAAGGAGATGGCTACCGCGTGTTCAGGCTGGGAGTGGATTGCACCACCATGGATCAGCAGAAAAGGCCGTCCATGTAGATCGCTCTCAAACGACTCCACCACTACAGGAATCAGGCACTTTGCAGTCGGCAAAGGCATGCCTGGCGGATGGCAAAGGCTTTTGCCGTCAGCCAGCAGACGGCGACATGCCCGGCTGAATAAGCTACGACAAAGGCCTCTTTGCCGTCTGCTGGCAGAGCAGACAACAAAGATGCAAAGGCCTCTGGTAAATTGACAGCAAAGATGCAAAGATGCAAAGGCCTCTGGTAAAGATGCAAAGATGCAAAGATGCAAATTGACAGCTCGCCGGCTGGGCTGGCTACGCTCGGGTTGCATTAAGTTCCCCCAGGTATGATTGTACAAAAGCATGTATGGCGAACGGACTGTGGTAAATCTGCTCATAACAGCCTTGCGACCTGCTCCCCACAGAGCCCATAAAGTATCCACAAACCTGGTGAATTCCTCCTGCGATAGTGACTCGTTCATAGAGAAGAGCCATGTCTTGGCGTTGTCGTCAACATTTGAACTTAGCCGATCAACAATAGGCTCTGTTGATAATGCCCACGTATTCCTTGACACTGAATAGTTCAAAAGAGCATGCCTCCAAGTGTCTTCCGCTCCACATAGGCAGCATGAACTCGAAGTGGACATGTTGCGGTGGTTAAGAAGAGATGCGTGGGAATTGAGTGCTGGCTAACCTCCATAAGAAGTTCTTCAGTTTTGATGGGACGTTGATGCCCCAAAGCTTTGTACAACCTTGGTTGTCTTTGTCATCATGTGATGACCCGCCCCGCCCGTACAGTCATGCCCCACGGCTGAGCTTTGTGCATTGTATCATCCTGTACACGGACCTGGCCGTAAAGTTTCCTCTCCTCTCCTCACTCCAAGCCCAGAAGTCTTCGCTCTGTCTTGTACATAGCGGGATTTTTAGTATTGCCTCGGCATCAAGCGGAATAAAGGTAGCTTGGATCAGGGGCTTGTTCCATGTCGCTGATGCTTGTACATTTAATTCTGAAACTTTGGTTGGTGGATCTTGTAGCAAAGACATGATCGGCCTCATCAAATTCAAACCGGGGATCCAGTTGGTGTCCCAGATATTTGTGGTTTCTCCATTGCCAATTCTCCGGACTATACCTTGCACCATGATGCCACGACCATCCAAAATGGCCCTCCAAAACTGTGATGGATGTGAACCCAAATTTGCTTCAAAGAAAGTGGTTTCTGGGAATCATAACAATACCTTGAGCAGCACATAGAAACTTTGCTACATTTTTTTACTAAACAAAGTGACTTCACTAGTTTCTTTAACATAAT
Organism: Triticum dicoccoides; assembly: GCF_002162155.2. NCBI lineage: Eukaryota > Viridiplantae > Streptophyta > Magnoliopsida > Poales > Poaceae > Triticum > Triticum dicoccoides. Next base: position 3,555,060 of record NC_041385.1, on the reverse strand, counting down.
AGATACGTAGTCGCGTATGCATACACACATACACTCTATAGTCGATGGTAACAATGTCCTCCCATTGAACGAACATTGTCGGAATGGCTGCAATAGTTTTCGACCCTTCGAGGATGTAACAATGCCCGTGTAGCAACCCGAACTAAGGCAGATGGGTTTGATTGGGCTTTGGTGGCGGTTTACGACGCCGCGCAACCAGAACTCAAACCAGACTTCTTGGCCGATCTAGTCCGTGTTTGTGGTAATGAGCAGCTCCCTATCT